>NW_021604730.1:2508859-2559330 GCF_004785775.1 Grammomys surdaster
GAGGGAGGGAGGGAGGGAGAACAGGAAGTAGATTGGCCTCTAAATTCCCAATGATATACTCTTTCCAGCAAGGCTTTCTCTCCTAAACTTTAGGACCTAAAGCCTCTGCAACCTCCCTAAACAGTGCCATCAACTAGGGAGCAAGTGTTCGAATACTTGAGCTTATGCAGCATTTATTGTCTAAACCATCATGGTTTTGGAAAGGAATTAACTTCTACTTGGTACTACAAGGCACTTTCTGTAACTATGGTAATTTTGTTTATTCATTACTAGAACATAGAACGAGTCAAGGTCCTTTCTGAAGCAGGGAGGCATTTGAACATTTCTAGCTCCAGAAAGAGCCCAAATGAGAATAATATCTGTTAGTGTTGATGCTCCAGACAGGATTATGAGCTATGCCATAATAGGAACATGGACGGGGCATTTAGTCTAAGCCACAGATCTGCCTTTTCATTTGTCTGCTCACTTAGCCTTCACAACAATTCACTAAGTACTATCATGATTTCCATTTTAGCTGAGGCAGAGGGATGTTTAGTGTCCAAAGCTATATTCTTAGCTACAACTATTTTATGGAAGCCAAAGCTTTAGTTTGATTGACTTCACATTCTCCAAAGATAATGTTTTAGGAGTGTCTATAGAGGTAGCATTTGTATTTTCTAGAGGCGTTCTTCTAAGGAAGCCTTTTCCATATATTAAAACTCTCAGTAATAATTCCATGGCGCTTGAGTGTGGAGAGAAGATTTCTGTCTTCTGAACAGATATTCTTATATTCTTTTCATGTATCAAGAAAGAATAAAATGAATGATCGTGGATGAGAACAAGCCTATCCTATCGCAGACCCCTGATAAGAGCCTAAGCTTTTCACAGCCTGTGTTCCTATGTTTGGGCTCACCTCCTCCACCACATATGCTGACATCAGGGCAGAGTCCCAGTAAACACAAATAGCAGCCATCTCTGTGAAGATGAACAGATGTGCAAGGAGAAAATAAAAAAGGTCAGCATGCAATTCCCTGTGTCCAACCACAGGCTTTGTCACTAGGTGGGTTCATGCTTTACTGTTCTCAGCAGCTGTGATTACTGAGTGTTTCTCAATTCTTCAGTGTGCAGCTACAAAGAGCTGGCTCAACAAAGTCCTTTTTCATCACGATGTTTGTTACTGGTTCTTTTGTCACTGCTCTTGCTGAAGACATTCTGTCAATATTTTCTCACTGTCTGTGTGTCAGATGGCTTACAAAAGACAGTGCATGATGGCATGGTGATACAGTCGCAGGAAGCACGGAACACACACACACACACTTGTGTGTACAAATATCTACATATATGGAATGAGTTGGAAGGTGGGATAGGTCCTTGGACACTATATTATTATATTATATTATACTCTTTTTTCAACTAATATAGCAAAATAGTTTTAGAGGGAGTTAGAATCTCTGGCCATTACTCATTTGTGATTAGAGTGAAGGCATCTATGATCTGCCAAGTAATGTGGTATGGGTAGTGTGGTATAGATTCAATGAGCAGGCATGTGTCATCCCTGAGCCTTGGTAAGAAGTCAGCATGAGTGAGATGCATGCTTTATCCAAGGTGTCCTTACTTTAAAGCAGAGGAGTGAGGGAAGAGATAGACAGAAATGAAGCCAGCCAAGCTAACCAAGGAGAAAACTTAGATCACTCACAATAACATTAATTTCCTTCACTGCTCTTCTATTTACATGCAGACATCATGTGGTAAGGCTGAACAGTTATGCTTCTTGTTCTGTGGGTTGATTCCAGCCTTATATGTTACCTGCATCTGTTCACATTATATTTTTATTACCAACTATGGATCTAAGATATTTCCTCTGCAATTGTGCTAAGAATGACTGCTGTTCTGTCAAGAGTTTCCAGTATGGGTCACACTGCATTAAAAGTATGTAATAAATGCATTCCACTGGGGATGTGCCCATGCTTGATGTATGACTGCACCATTATCATGGTGAGAGGGGATCTTGTCCAAGGAGGACTGTGCGCTGTGTGCAGGGATTTGGGCTCTGTAGAGAGTTGTGGTACAGACTCTAATCTTCCTGGATAATGGAGCTCCCTAGAAGCTGAAACAATGCCTTTGGCTTCCAAAAAAATGCTTTGTGACAGAGAAGATGTTTCAGAGTGTCAGTGTGAATTATAATCCTTCACACTCTTTCTCTAGTCTTCCAGGCAACTGAAGCCAGGGAATCAACACGAACAGAATATTCTGGCAACCATGAAGGATAGGAAGTTTCTCTCTTGGTGAGAGTGTTAGAACAGAAGAAGTTGGTAGTGCCAAGTGTCTGAACTGGATGCTCTCATTGCTTTAAGTCTTCCCCAGGGTGGATACTACTAAGAATTTCCACAGCAACAAGTCAGCATTGGGCTAGAGGAGTTATCCCAGGAGCAGAAGGTAGGAGAACTTAACTGTCTAACCTCAGGATGGAGAATTAAGCTCTTATTTATTACATATAAGAAGCACTGTTTTGTGGATTATTTTTAAAAAGTGAGGCAGGGAGGTGCTAGATGTGGGGATATGTGGTGAGACAGAAGGAGGAAATGGGAGGTAGATAATCCCCGTCTCCATGTGTTAAATATTTAAAGATATAGAACATAGTTATTGTTTTTGTATCCTTGTTACCTGAAATGTGCTGTGTATACATGATCTCAGTCCAGTCTATGTTAGAAGAAGCCTGGGTACGCCACATGATCTCAGTCCAGGCTTGTGTGGTATGTGGCAGGGGATGACCCAATTTTGGATAATTAATCAAGTGTCCACAAAATGACGCTCACTCAGTCTCCCTAGAAAGCCACTGCCTTCGGCAGGTTTTGAATTTGCAGAAACCTTGAAACAAAGTCTGTAAATTCACCAACTGAGAAGCAACCTCTCAGGACAGTGCTCACTATGATTGTGTAGCACACAAGTCACCATGAGCACAGAACACATTGGGTAGTGAAGACAGCAACTGCCACGGCTTGACAGTGTACTTGTTAGTGGATCAGCTTTATGGACAGTCTATTTGACTGAAAAAAAAAACACTGTTCACTGACAGTGTGTTACAACTAATGTACATACACATGTATCTCAACATAAATTAGACCGTTGCTGAGCTCCACAAAAGTCAACGAAGCCACTTGGTGAGTTATGCTAATAAGGATGAAGTTCCATCCAGTAGGATGCTGAGTGCACAGCCATACACACATGTACACACATTCACACATCAGTGCACACATATAGACATAAACAAACACACACATCTACACACTCGCATACACATATGGACATATACATACACACATGTATACACATACACCAGTACAACATACATTTGCACACATATATACATACGTACATACTTATACACATGCATACACATATGCACATGCACAAACATGCCCATATACACATAAACATACACATGCACAGATGTGTTTATGTGCGCAGACATACACATATACACATAGATATGTGTCCACATATATGCACACATGTACACACAAGAATAAATGCAGGCAACCATATCTACATGTACACACATGCACATACACATGCATACACATGCACAAGCACATGCATATTCACACATACATGTGCACACACATATACACACAAATTCCTGTAGTTATACTCATGTACATTACTACACGCACACACACACGCACACATACACACTGATTCATGTGTAACTGCAGTGGATGGTACTGGCAGTTTTTCTATATGTTGTAAGTTGGTCCTTCTCTCATAGGGCATTTATTTGTTACCAAGTGAGGCTGAGGTGAACACAAACTCTCAGGAGAAGAAAGGAAGAAAGCTCATGGCATCTCTTAAATGTGCAGACTTTCACACATGAATCTAGGGGATGGAAGAAATGCCACTCTTAGTTTTAACTCTGGGGTAGAGGAGCATGGTCCTGGAGTGTGTGATGTGTGGGTGATTGACATCAGAAAGCAGCTCGTCCTTTGGAATGCAGGCAGGTAGCACACAGTTGACAGGGCCCTTCGGTGCTGAGATGCTTCCGCAGTGGCACAGGGCCTTTCCCGAGTGGAGCCCTGGGATAAGAATAGTTCAGATGTTCTTGGGTTACTTGGAAAGTGACAGGATGACATGCTGCAGGAACAAGCTAGCAGACTCTCTCATTTGGGCTTCTCTGCAAGGTTCACTAATTTGCACTCCCTGGGCTCTTCCTTGGAGTGATCCATATGCTCTGGGCTGTAGGAAATAAGGCTAGTGAGTGTGGAGCCTGGTCCAGGCTCCCATTTGTCATCATCATATAATTGGCAGTGTTTCTGGCCTCTATTCAAATGAGAGGCAGGAGCAGAATAACCAGCCTGCCTGTGCATCTGAGAGCAGCTCCACGAAGACTGGCTGGGGCAGTGGAGGGCTGGGCTCTCAGCTCTGACAAAGCCAGCCCTTCTTAGCAGGCATTGCTACTAATGACTGTAGTGTGGGCTGCAGAACAAGTGCTCGAGCTGATGGCGACTGTCTCCACCGTGGGATAAAGAGAAACGATAAAGCACAACATGCATTTTTAGTGTGGGGGGGAAGAGGCAAGGGAGGGGGAAGACGCTGGAACTCCACTCAGATCCCCAATTGCCTCCTTTTCCCTTTGACCTGAACCAAAATTTCCTCAGCTCTTACTGCGATGTAAGGTTGTGAACACATGTGTGGGCCACAGTTGGTGAAATATATTAATGCCATGGACCCAGGGAAGAAAGCCTTGTGTCTTAGACTACATAGCCTTTTACTGAGGTGTTGTTGGTCATGCAGTGGTTCAGAGCAATAGCTTAGGCTAGAAAAATAATGGAAAGCTCAGAAACTGGTAGTAGACTTTGAGAATACAGTTAAAATTCAGGCTGCAGAAGTATAATTGGACAAATATTTCACCAGCTTTTCAACTCCACCTGGCTATTGTCTGAGAGACACAAATCACTTCAGCTTATTATGCTGCTACAATGTGTTTTCCAAATCTCTTCTAGGAAGCAGGCTTGGCACAGGAAAGAATCAGAAGACAGAGAAGGAAGACATCCTTGTTTTTAAGGTTGCTGCTCCGGCCAACATGTACTGAACACAAATGTCTATGCACAAGGGTGGTTCCTGCACCTTGTAAACACCAGGTTTCTTGAAACTGAAGCCCAGAAATATTGTAACTTCCTTAAATCCAAAAGGAACTTTATAAGCAAGGCAGCACCATTTGAGGGCCAGCAGAAAACCTCCAGGACTGATACTTTGCATGTTTAGGAATATAAAGTCAGTAGAAATTATTTCTTAGCTTTCCTCATGAATTTTTTTGTAGAAAACGAAATCAAACCTAAATGAATAAACAACTGGTGACAGTTTCTATTACATACGGAAACATGATCATAAGCTTCCAGATGAAAACCATTAAATAGCCACAGGAAACAGAACAACAAACAGTGGGGTGCTTTTCTTTTCTCAGTTACAGGGTCTTCCACTTATCTAGCACTGATACATCCCAGCCACCCAGAGCGAGTGCTACTTGATATTGGAAGCAAAAGCTGACAGCCTTCTGCAAGCTCCCAATCCAGCACTGTGCTGCCTATGACCAGCAGCTCTGCTGTTCCTTAATCATGTTTCATTGCTGTCTAGCTCATGTAGGTCAGCTTTGCATCTTGGCAGTGGGGTATCCCTGAAGTGGTAATGGATTCCCTAGACAGCCAGATCACCCACTGCCTCACCTTCACGTTCCTGTTCAGACATATCTTCTCAATGATTCTGTGTTGAGGAGTCCATTGGCAGACTCTTCCCCCATAGAGCATGTTGCTCTAGATTGTTCTATATATTTTTCTCCATAATATCCATTGGTTCCTAGTATATAATTTACATTTTGATTGGCCTTCATTGGCAGCACTCAATGTTGTTGTTCCTCCCCTTCTCCTCCTCTTCCTTCTCCTCCTCATCTTCATCTTCTTCATCATCATCTTTTTCTTTTGATACTGAATGCTTCAAGAAACTAGGCTAAGAGATTTCTTTATTTATACCCTGGTCTTCTATCAGATTATGAGTAAGGTATTTACAATCCAGGCCTCAGTGCTCATGTTTTTTAAATGATAATAAGAGGTGACAAAGTAGTGCACTTCGAGCCTGGTATAGTTGTTATCTTTAGGACTGTCACCAGGTCTGGTAGCCTTCTGTGTGACCACCAGCCAAGAAGGCCTTACACAAAAGGCTTTTCTGCTGATTTCTTCAGACCAGCATCTATGTAGATACTGTGAATAAGTGAATCTGAACAATTCTCTGATTCCTTATTCACCCACTGGCTTTCTCACCTGTGTATAGCTCTGAACTCTGCTCAGTTTACCTACCTTGACAGTCAGTCCAGAGGTGTTCTTAGACCCTAGCCCTCATCCCAAATTAGGAACTGACAACATATAGAAATTTGAGCTTATGTAGAGGTCTGTCAAGTCTTTCTTTCTTTCTTTCTTTCTTTCTTTCTTTCTTTCTTTCTTTCTTTTTTTCTTTCATCCTTCCTTCCTTCCTTCCTTCCTTCCTTCTTTCTTCCTCCTCCTCCTCCTCCTCCTCCTCCTCCTCCTCCTCCTCCTCCTCCTCCTCCTTCTCAAATTGAGAAGTCATCTTAGATTATATTTCAATTGGGAATTATTTTTAGACAAATCATACTTTTCTTGATTTTTTAAAAAATCATGTAGAATGGCTCACATCCATTACAGGAAGGGCTCCTTGTTGAGGGTTAGATAGGCTAAGTCCTCCATTTTGAGCACAGCTTGGTGTCCTAAATACCCAGGACAATAGTAATTCCTCAGAAAGCTGAATCTTTGATACAGAGAACAATTGGAGCTTAGTGGATTGCAACTGCCACCACTAACTTCCCCTTTCATGGTACCATCTTCAAAACACAATGTGGTCCTGAACACCCTGGGTTTTTATTCTGAAATATTCTGAAATAGTCATCTTTTAAGAATTATTTTTATGCAGCAACAATTGAGAGAAATAAGTTTACCTTAGAAATCTCTCTCTCTCTCTCTCTCTCTTTCTCTCTCTCTCTCTCTGAGTGTGTGTGTGTGTATGTGTGTATGTGTGTTTAATATTCAAAAGACCCATTTTTGAAACCCTTGGTAAGATTTAGTGTCTTTCTGAGAAATGGCAAAATGTGATGGCTTTGGATATTTGAAGAATATACTAGAAATAAGAGGCTCACATATATCTCCATGATGTCCTTAGTCTTCTGACAGATTCCACAGAGTAGAAAAAATGGATATTCAGTTTCAATCAGTGTCAATCAGCTGGCACTGTGCTGTGGAGAAGCTCAGTAATGACCATGAACTTCCGTGCTCAATCACTGCTTGGCCACCTTGTGCCACAGAGGTCATGAACTTTGGGTATGCAATGCTGGATTGCAATATTAATCAGAAAGAAGGATTACTTCCAGGAATTTTATGTTCTTTTTTCTGCATCTTGTAAAAATACAAGTGATACTTTGCTCAAGGATGGGAAAAGTTTGTCATGGTGACATTTTTATTTTTCTAGACTATTGTTGTATTCTTAGTTATTTCAAACCATGTGTGTGTGTGTGTGTGTGTGTGCGTGTGTGTGATGAACTTATATGTAAATGACTATGTATTTAGTATATAATGATAGTGAATCTTAGCATGAGATTCTGGCCTGGATGGGTGGGTGGCTTTGGCCAGGCATAACATCTCTTCCAAGAAAGTTCTGGTAACTCCCAACAGATTCCACATGGAAACTGATCACAACATTCATCACTCAGGAAGATCTACCAGGAGTACTCAGAACTAACGGATGTCCTCCAGGTAGGATGGATCTCAGGTGAGACATCAGGATGCTGGTCCTTCTGCCTCTCTTACACTACGATGCAACAAGATATCCTAAGAAAGAACACTGTGACAGAGGGGTTTGGAGAGTCATTCTCTCATCTGTGTATCGTTGGCCAGAGGTAGGGGACAACTCCAGCAAGAAGGCTCATGTGGATACAGCTGCATCCTGAAGAGGACAGGGACTTTCCAACAGGAATCAAAAGTTTTAGATGGTGGCAAAGGAAAGCAATTCCTAGATGAGTCAAATGACTTTCTAACTTATAACATGGCCACTGATACATTAATATTTTATTAGGGATAATTATTATAATAATTTATCATGTGTTATTACAGCATGGTATTTTGTTTACTAATTTAAAAAGTTATTAATGATAATTTTTATAGAAACTGAACGTGGTTGATTTAATTGAGGCACTAGTTAGCTATGGATATAGTGTTCAGAAATAATTATTACTTTCAGAATATGTTGGTTTCAACCATATCATGCTAGTGTCATTGAGAAAGATTGTTCAAGGGAATATAGCATGTGAAGCAGAGGCAAAACAAACAGAAGCCTCCACTGTGAGCCTTTGTGGTCAGGCTACTTTTGCCTGAGTTCACTCTCTTCATGAGCTCTGTCTGGTCAGAAGTCTGTGCTAAAGAGTCCCTTTCCAAGCCATTTCTGCCTTTAGAACTAGTTAGGTGCCCTGCTGCTTTGCTCAGCTTTCGAGTGCTCCCACAAAGTTATCTTCTTTTTCTAACCATGGGCCATTAGCCTAGCTATGGGGGTAAGTTTCAGAAGTTTGATCCTGTGAGACTGCCCAGAAATTACAGAATCTTTACTAAGGAGTAGCATCCTCATGTGTCATCTGTGTGTAGTGAACACCCAGGTCACACTTGGGGACTTTGCCCTGGGCTGATACACGGAACTCCCTGTTACCATTTTCCTTAGGTCCTCTGCAATTTGTTTCTCATATCTCTTCACAATGAGTGACACTGTTTCCAGAAACAAATAAACCCAAAGACAGGACCTGAATGTCAGATAGAACCAAATCTTATTAGCATCTTAAATGCTAATGTTTAAAGTGTTCATGTCTTGACTATAAACATAAATGACCCGACCCTGAGTGGTATGGACACCCAGCACACAGCATCCTGTGGTGCATTGATCCACTCCCAGGAAATGAGTCTGTTGGGCTGGCTACATGACTCAAAGAAGAGAGGTGCTTGTATACAGGCCTGACTACCTAGGTACCATTCCTACATCCCACAAGGTGGCAGGAGAGAACTGACTCCTAAAGTTGTGCTCTGATCTTTATGTGCCTGCAAAGGACACACACAAATACATATGAACACACACACACACACACACACACACACACACACACACACACACACTAAAATGAATGCATTTTAAAACATTGAAACCAGATTTTTATACCAAGGCTCCCTCAAAGGTTATCTGCAAAGTATGAGCTAAAAAGATCCTCTATAAAGTTCTTGCTCTGTAAGAATGGAGCCCTGATCTCAGCCCTTCAATCTACTCCAATCTCTCTGCTGAGAAGACAGAATAGGAGGCTCCCAGGGGCTTTGTGTAAGCAGCTGAGAGTAAGTACTGAGCTCCAGACCTCAATAGGAGCCCTTGTCTCAAAAACAGGATAGCCAGCTACTAAGGAATGATGTTTTGGTTGACCTCTGGCTTCTACATGCACATGAACCCACTTGGTGTGCATTTACACACATCCTCATAAAAATAAGTTATAACCAGTTAAGTTAGAAATATAAGCCATACATATGTGTGCCAGAGCATATATATTCACAGATAAAGGTATATACACACTTTTAATATCTATGTCGAAAAATAATGAAGGGCCTTTCCATTCCAATGAAAAATGGCATTTAACATATCCCATAGGTTTTTCTTGAGATAGAGAAATATGTAGTCAGCTGGCACTGCCCCCATTCACAGATGTTTATGACTTTCTTAGAATGCTTTAGGGTCTAAAATATCTTATAAATCATCTTGGCCAAGAAATAGTTTTGTTCAGAAAATTCAATTTAGGGCCAAAAAAAGATTGGTTTCTAAATCACCTGACTACAGGGTAGAAGAAAGTGGTTCCTCTACCTTAAGCTCCATATACAGGGATGCACAGATCTTGTTTTTCTTAAATTAAGATCAGTGCTGCTCTAGAAACATAACTTGATGATGAAACTTTATGCATATGAAACCCATTTTATTTTTTAATGAAAGCAAAGAGTTCTGTTTGTTCAGGTCTGTCTTCTCATTTTAAAGATGGCAAAACTGAGTTTCAGAGAAGGTAAGTGATTCATCCAGGAAAGCAATGGGGTCTACTCAGCCTTGAAAGACTCTACAGCCAGCAGTCAGCTGGAGTTGGAGGCTTAGCTTCTAACTCAGCCTTCCCTGCCTGGAGGAGACCTGGAGTGGAGCACTCCATAGCTCAATGTCTACTGTGCTGTCTCACTGTACAGCCAAGAAGCAGTGTCTGGATTCCTATCGAAAAGTCCTAATGCACACGCGGAAATGCACAAATGTGTGGGAGTCCCACTATCTATTTTCACAGGTACTTCCCAGTTTAGTTTTGTTTTCAGATGAGATCTTGTGTAGCTCAGGTCTCAGACCCACTATGTACCTGAGGATGGTCTTGAATTCCTGACATTCATTCCTCCACCTCCTGAGTGTGAGGGTGACTGTGTCTTTGGCACTGGGGATTCAGACCCAGGGTTTTGCACATGCTACTCAAGTATTCTACAAACTGAGGCCCACACACAGCCCCTCTACTAGGAGCAGGTTAGGAAATACTACATTGTGTCTCTTGTACTCTCTACTGTGTATCAGCCACACCAAGTTTCCACATTTACAAATTGTTATTAAAAATGTCTACTTTCTACTATTTTATAAACATAAATATTTATATGTATGCCTGTTCAAGAAATGTGAGAGACATCCTGTCTCATTTCTAATTGATGCAAATTAAAGTAAAATGCTATATTTTATTAATCAAACACGAGATTCTTAGAAAATAATATCTAATAGTTTTGTATATACAGAAAACAACCTTGTATAATATGAGTTATGAATTATATTAGGCTTTGCACAATTATTAGGGTTACTCGGGATTACTCTCAGTTGACAATTTTACAACTCAGGTTATGAGAGGTAAAAATGCATCTCTAATGACCCATAGATTACAAGCAGAAGTCGTCCTAACGTTATAGACAGATGTATGCCAAAGAGCAGTGAATAAGGCTTGTATGGAGTTGTATAAGCAGATTGGAGATGACTTTCCACACAGTGAAATAGCCTTGTAAATTCTAGTAGTTACACAGACACAAAAAGCACTGTTTAGCCACTAAAAAGCATGTTCATCTATGAACAGGCTATAAATGGCACCCATGTAAACAAGGTACCGAGCATTTTGCATAAATGTGTAGAGCCATAAATTCTAAAAATGTTTATAGGAATTGTTTGGAGTAAATAATCTTTTCCTCTTCATTCTATGGTTGCTAGGATGGACAACAAACTTATATCACCTATGAAGTGAGCCTATATACATGGAGGGAAGGTTTTTTTCCCCCAGCAGTTTCCTGCTCCAGTTTTACCATTGGCTGGGAATTGAGCAGTTTATTCTTCCCCGATCCTCAGTCTACACTTCTGAAATCAATTGGCTTGGTAAAGGATTCTGAATTTTACCTGGGAAACATTTTTAATTCTATCTGCCTATTAAAAATACAATGTATGATATAGAGAGTAATGCTAAGGGTTATAGACATTCCACTCAAGGCATGAAACACAGCCGTTAAACATGAAGTTAGGGGAGGGTAGAACTAGAGAATACTGTGTTCTTAAATTCAGTACTTAAGATTTGTGTATGAGTTCTTGTGTGTGGTGGTGCATGTGACTATGTGTATATAAGTGTTTAGAGGCCAGAGATCAACCTCAAGTGTGAGTCCTCAGTTTCTACCCACCTTGTTTTTTAAGCAAGGTCTTTCACTGACCTGACACTTGTTGAGTAATAAGTGTCCAAGATCCTCCTAGTCTTGACATTACACACCTATGCAACATGCCTCACTTTTCTTGGTTCTGGGGATTAAGACCAGGTTCTTATGCTTGGGTAACAAGCACTTTGTAGACTGGGTGATATCCACATAAAAAACAAATACATAGGTGCATAACACAAAATCCTTATTTCCCTCTTCCTTGGTCATTGACGGGGAAACTCTAGACTGCAGAGTCAGCTCATGTAAAATGGTAAGATGATCAACAGAAATGTCAGCGACCCTGAATAACAGGTACTGCAATTATCAGGGTTTTCTGGTATTGACTGGAAGTAAGAGCTTGCACTATTTATGGTGAAATGACTCCAGACAGATGGGAAAGCTGGATCAAGTGGAGTCAGAAGTTTGGATTCTAATTAGATCCAGCTGTTCCGCACGCACCAGCTCTTTATCTTCAGGACTTAGAACTAGTAGGAACGAGTGTCACATTTTAAAACTCAGTTTGAACCTGTCAACATGGAAATGCAGAAATAACAAATCTTGAAATGAAGCCTGTGTCTGCCTTATTACAAAAGAACCTGTGTTTTTATCAGGATTAGGGAGTAAAGGTCAAACAAGCTTTCTGCCTCATGACGGTTTATTTTCTTTTCTTTTGAGCTTTGAATATTTCAAAAAAAAACAAACTTTGAACAACGGGGGCTTTGTTTTTAAAGGTCTATTTCCCTCAGCTTTGATTGAAGTAAATGTCCTGTTATCACTGTGTTCTCTAAAACAAAATCATATTTGGGGTAAGAAGGAAAGGCCGTTTAAAGAGTGGAATTCAGCTAATGGTAGCTATGTGTGCTCAGGGTGGTTCTTAATGACTCGAGGCATTCTCTGCTTAATATCTTTATTTAGGGAACTGGAGTGATAATTAGGTAAGAAATGACTTTGTTCCTCCAAGGGAAATATTAACATTGTTTAGATAATGCATTCTTAACTTGATCTTAAAAATACTTCCCCCCCAAACAAACAGAAACCCATAACTTATCTTTATCTGTTTCCTTTATTGATATATCTCAATCCCCACACAGTGCCTCAGAAACCCATAACATATCTTTATCTGTTTTCTTTATTGAGATATGTCAGTCCCCACACAGTGTCTGGCCCTAGTTGGTACTAAAGTATCTTTGAGATGACAAAGAAAATGAAATCTAAGACTAGGCTTTTGTTGGGGAATGAATTTAGGACAAATATTTACAGTTAAAGAGATACACACCTGATCTCCTTATAGGGATAGTCACTAGAGTCTGAGGTCTCTTTCCATCTTCATGGTCCAAACCAACTAAGTTTTCTCAGTCAGCTCACCTCTCACACCACCTCAGCAAAGTTATTCATTCTTCTGAACAGGGTTGTTTTAAGGCCTGCATAGGAAATGTATGAATTCTCTAGACATGGTCATAGGCAGATCCTTACATACTCTGATGTAAGCTCTCTGCTTCTCTCTGTGGTTGACATCTCAGATACTATTTCCCTGTGTATCCTCTCTCTCTGAGTCAAATGCATAATTGAGTCACCAAGTCAGGGTATTTGTTGCATTCCAGTGCTGACCATATGGGATCCCTCATGGATACCTGTGGTGGTTTGAATATGCTTGGCCCATGGGAAGTGGCACTATTAGGAAGTGTGGCCTTGTTGAAGTAGGTGTGGCCTTGTTGGAAGAAGTGTGTCACTGTGTAAGTCTGCTTTAAGGGCTACTATTGCTCAAGCTCTACCAAGTGAGGAAGAAAGAGTCTCTTCTGGCTGCCTTCAGATCAAGATGTAGAACTCTTGGCTCTTCCAGTACCTTGTCTGCCTGCAAGCCTCCATGCTTCTCACCATGATAATGGACTGAATCTGAATAATGTACTGAAACTGTAAGCCAGCCCTAATTAATGTTTGCCTTTATGTTAGTTGCCTTGGTCATGGTGTCTCATCACAGCAATGAAACCCTAATTGAGACAATAATTCTACCCCATGCACTTCTCTTTTTAATAATAACAGACACACAGCAGTGGCTAATATTATCTAAACCTTTACAGGGGTCATGCAGGGTGGTCATCTATTCATTAACTTTTTAATACCAGTGATTTCATAAGGTGGCACCAACATTTTTGTTTCAATCTTCACTGTTGAAATTTAACTTTCCCAACAAGTAGACAATTTCCTATAAAGTCTTAGAATATGGACACTAGATTCTAGAAGTTCAAGGAGTTCTCTCAGTTGGAGTCAGTAACACTTTTATGACGTCGGCAGTTTTATAGACAGTGAGATGAGGGATTCGAGGAGATAGCACACAGGCTCCAAGTGAAGTAACATGCAAAGCACAATGTTTCTAGCCTCAGAGCTAAGCCTGTACTCTTTCATTGTGCAGAAAACAGTGCCATTTTATTTCTACCAAATTTTCAAGAAATAGTTGTTTATGAAGCCGTGTTTTTCTGTTAGGCTTGGTGGATCATGGGTGTAATCACAGAACTTGGAAGGCTGAGACCATAGGACCAAGAGTTCAAGGACATGCGTCAAACAATGTGACAATAAAGCCTATCTTTATTCTCATAGATACAACCACTTATTATATGCCATGACCTTATCTCTGTCATTCTTTACATAATTAATTTGCCAGTCTCTGGTAAAAAGTAGTCTGATTTGTCATTTTATGTATGGAATCAAGTAAAAATATTTCCTGGTTAATTCTACATTTTTTTAAAGTTCTAGATCAAAAGTCAGATTATAGTCACATATAATTTCTTGTGTTTGTCAAAAAATTTTGACCAAAACACAGCACTTCCATCTGCTTATATGTTTTTTGTGGGTCCTATGCTAAACAACTGTGAATTTGCCATAAGGCACGTAAAGCATAAAATTGTCAATACATTTGTCTTTGAGATGTTTACCAACTTCTTTTCTAAACCACCATGGGTTCTATCTTGAATCTGTGCCAAATATCTTTCTTATAAAGTTGACACTGAAAGTCATGATGTCAGAAGTGGGAAAAAGTTGAGTCAAGGACTTTCCTCCTACCTTTCTGTCTATGAAGACCCAATGATTCCTGGTCTCAGAATGCAAGGCTCTTCCGCAGTTACTTTGAATATTAGATTAGTGCAAATGTACTTACAGTTTTTGCATTGTTAAACTTGTCATTTAATATGGAAATCCATATGTATTGAATATGGTCTGTTAATGCATATTTACAGCTTTACATATTTTGCTCATGGCTTATAATTTGCTGCTTATATTATATTATGGAAATTATGCTAAAGAAAATAAAAATTTGAGTGATTTTCTTATTCAAGTTCAAAACAGGTCTTAGAAGCAGAGCAATCTCACAACATCAGCAATGCACTTGGCCCAGTGGCTGGCCATGGAAGTTGACAGGAACAGATAGAGAGCAATGACGGAAGCTTACCCTCTTACAGCTACAGGAAAAGTTACCAAGAGCTCAACACAGAACATTAAATGGTCATTCAGCATTTGCTTCAAAGGAAAAAGATTAGAAGGCTCCATTATTGAGAGCCTTGTGAACTGATCAGAAAAATTAATTGTTTTGAACCATCATCCTCTCTTGTTCTACACAGCAAACCATTTATTAGTTGGATTGTGATGAGAAGCATAGGGATAGGAACACCAGTGGTAACCCACCCAGTGACTAAACTAAGAAGAATCCCCTTATCACATCCCCCAAACAACTTCCATACTCGACAATCATGTCTCTGCAGTGGATCTGATCAAAACAGAATTTAGGATCCTGGTGAAACCACAATGTCTGAGAAGTAGGCTCAAACACTGGAAACCTCAACACCTTCAGCTGATAACAGTCAACAGAAAGGGTCTAGTTCTCCATTAAGACATCCAATACCCTGGTCACATAACCAACACTGAAAATGGCACACACTGTGCATTTGCCTCAACCTCCATGTTTACCTGACTGCTCACCACTGGAAGACCACATTCTCAAGCATCTGACATTTTGCAAGGAAAGTGCTTCTCCAACCAGCAGCAGTATGTGGAAAATGATCATTATATTTCAAGTGTTCATGAAATTCTGAAGCACAGATTTTTTTTTTTACACTAAAGGGGTGCTGTTTGTAATGTCCCCTATTGAGATTAATAAAGATGTGTTTGAATCTAATTATAATGAATTACAATTCAAAGTCCCAAACAGTGTACTTTTCTGCACTAACTTAACACTAAAAGAAATTAACATGCTGGGAGCTCTGCTCAGAGGAGGAGCACTTGAAGACTCTGGGTTTGATCCTCAGCACCAGAAGAAAACAACATTAATGCTTAAGAGTGTTGTTCCTCCATCAGCCTTTCTTCATTTAAAATCACACACCTTCTCATTGTTCTTTACACACATCCTCTATGAAGTTCTGAAAGGAGAAAAGGAAACAATGGCACTAGTCCATGCCAGCTATAAATCTGTAGCCCTTCTGTCCTTCTAACATAAAGCCTTTGATTTATGTAAAATAGAACATGGGGTATCTGTGAAGGCCTGGACATACAGCAGGAAAAGATTGCATGCTTTAAAATAATTTTAATACCTAAGTGCACAACCTTTTTAATTGACTCCTCTAAAACCGTCCACTTCAGAAACTCTACCCAACAAGCTCTATTTAAAAAGCACCTTTTTATCCCACCACATCACTCTTTACTTTTGATTGCCTATTTCTTCTGATTCTTTGAGATATTTTAATTTCCTTTGTGGCTTATGTCAGCTGACTGCACAGTTTTGTCTGATTTGTGCCATTGCTGCTCAAAGCTATGTACGCCATAAGATCCATTTAGACATAGAAAGGCATAACACAATTAATACATAAAGTCAACTGCAAGAAAGTGGTCTGAACAGACTATGTGTGGTTTGTGTTTATTTAAAGTATGTTCTGTAACTCTCAAAATTATAGTGGAGATGAGGCTAAACACGTGGCTCCCAGGGGCACTGATATCATTCTATGGACTGCTAGAAACTACCATAGTTTCTTCTCTGAAACCCTAATAAGAACAACACTAAGTATGATTCTAAAGTAAATGTAAGTTTAATTACCATGAATATATGAATGGCAGTTCACTGACTAGGACGCATATGCTACAGTGATTTGAGAGTTAATATACTGGAAACAAGGAGATGGGGTGAACAGGTTTAGAAACAGTGTAGTTTGGGCAAAAAATTCATCTAAACCTACAACTGCCAACAACATAAAGCATGTCCAAAGTAAAATAAATAAATAAACCACACATAGGTAGAACCAGTTCATCCTCACAATGATACCAACCCTTTATCTATTTGAGATGCTCTGACTGTAGTTTCTGTACCCCAAGCATGTCAGTACTGTGTAGAAAAGCAGTTCAAGGCTCAAGTGAGGACAGGGGATTTATTGCAGTTGATATCAAATAGGTCATGTGATAGACAGTGTTTAAATTGGTCCTGACCAGAGATGACAAGTGATTCTCTTAAAGCCAGTAGGTGAATTTTAAGCATGAGGTGTGGATACTGGGGGATGCTGACTTTCAGTGCAAACAGAAACTACAGAGGGGTCTAACAGCTTAGTTGAGAAATGGAATACTAAAGATTTTTCTACTGATAAAATGCTTTATTGATAAGCAATGATTAGGAAGTACGACAGATCCTACTTTGTGTAGTCTGATATCAAAATGGCACTAAAAACCACCCATCACTGCTAACTGCACTTGAATTTGTGTATCTGTCAATTGATTCTTTAGATCTGTTTTTGGCTATGTCCAACGGAAACTTCACTTACAGAGGTGAAACTACAGGTCAGTTCCACTCAGGGAAGTATATTAAGTTCCCTAAGTACACTTTTGTTCACATGTTCTGGACTTATTAACTATCTTCATTAAGACAGAAACCAGAACTAATTGCTTTGAAAGAAATCATTGTGATGTTCTGAACCATTGAAGAATTTTTCAAAGAAGCTGTGAGTCTTTTATACAAACAAAGGGGTGTTACATATCCAAGAAAGTATGTGTTCAAGAGAGAGACAACACTCAAGACACTGAACACAGGAGCCTAAGCACACAAGACCATCTCCAATATTTTCAGACAGTGTCCAAGAGCACAAACCCAGGCTTCCTCGGGAAGGATGTCACAGGTTGCAAGTCCTGGCTGAGGAGCTTTTGGGGTAGATGGCTTCTAGGGGAGGGAAAGTCAATTTTCCTCAGGGAGGTAGACCAGGTAGGTTAAACATGCTGCAGTGGGTGAGCATACACCTAAGCAAATGGGCAGTGCTATCTGGATTCATTCAGTTAAAGAAAGAGGATATAGGGCTGGGCTGGAGACTCAGTAGGACCAAGATGTGGGATTAGTTGAAGTTGGAGAGTTCGGGGGGAGGGAGTGAATATCCAAAAATATCCAAGAAGGTATATGTAATTATCAAACTACATGCTTAAGCTTTACTTTTTTTTTTTTTTTAAAGAAAAGAACAGACTCTCTAAGTGAAAAATGCATGCAAAACATCTCCATCCACTTTAGGGAGCTTGTGTATTCCTTTTCTTTCTATGGGGATATTTCTTTCATATTAAAAAGACCCTGATATTACTGTATACAGTATGTGATTCAAAATCTGCAGGGGGAACACATACAGCATTCTGAGTCAGAGAACAGTCCCTATGGAGGAGGCACCACTTCCTACTATTCAGGCCTTGGAAAGGCTCCAGACTTGATGGAACCAGATTGCTCTGCTTGACTAGCCTTGGGGGTTAGACATGGCTTGCCCTGGGAGTCAGAGTGCAGACCTATCTGCATTTACTTGTCTGAAGCCACTCTCATTGTCATTTCAGGGGTTGGAAGGAAGGATATAATCTTACCTGAATGAAATTATCATATTCATCTCACAGAAACCTCTCTGCTGGTTCCTTTGAGAGGATTGTGATAGTGAGCAAACCAGGTCCTCAAACCCTGTGGGGTTCAGGGTTCAAGTGTAGGAACTCTAACAATTAGTAACAACATGAATCAAACCAAGAAGGATAACTAAGAAAAATACAATTCATTCCAGGCACTGAGGCTTCATCCTCTACCGGATTTGTTACTGGGAAGGTAGAAGGAGGCAAGAGTGTTGAGCAGGGGTCCTGTGGAGCAGGGCAGTTTGATGAAGGAGATCTGAGACAGCAGTCCACAAAGAACATCTTGAAATAGCTCCACACTCAGACAGTGCGTCACAATGGTATAAAGAAAGAGCAAAATCGTCAAAGGCAAACACAAGCTGATGCTTCTTCACAGGGACCAGCACCGAGATTGGGCTCTAACAATGGTTCAAAGGGATTCCGTCTCGACCTTTACAAAAACTGTAATAAGTGTGGGGAAAAAGCCTAAAGATCAAGAGCAAAATGACATTCTCTGCTAAACATCTGTTCTCTAGGGAGTTAAATACTCAGTTTTATCTATAAACACCATACTGACAAATAATAAAAGCGAGCATACAAGATGTAAAGTGAATAAGTAAAAAAAATTATTAAATTAAATTAAAAAATAATAAAAGTGAGTTTACACTCTTCATTGTTTAGTTGTGAAGATGTCCCTAGGTTCCTCATCCATATTGAGAAAAAAACTACTGTGCTTCATTCTCAGTAATGCTCAACATGGAGAGACTAATTTAGAAACAAGAAAAGCTCACACAGGAAAGCAGATTTTAATAATGGTAAAGATAAAAAAAAAACCAAATTAACATTAGGGTCTGGCTCATGTCAACAAGTGGGAAAACAAGCTTAGCCAGGTGGGCTGGGACCCTGGGCGTGAACTTTACATATGCCAGTGTTGACAGCTTGATCCTCCAGGGTGGCTGGCCTCCTTTGGTAATTGGTAA
The DNA here is from genome assembly GCF_004785775.1 of Grammomys surdaster. Taxonomy (NCBI): domain Eukaryota; kingdom Metazoa; phylum Chordata; class Mammalia; order Rodentia; family Muridae; genus Grammomys; species Grammomys surdaster. The sequence goes on from NW_021604730.1 coordinate 2,528,505, forward strand.
TAAGGGGAAAGTTTGCTACAGACTATTTGCAATGCTTAACCAGTGCTTTCACAGTACAAAATACAGAATGTTTTCAAGATCTGTAGCTGGATTAGAAGTACATAATAGAGCAGCATGTCTGACATTAACCCAAGAACTAGACAGCCACTGACAGACACATTTTCTTCTCTTGCCTTCCTATCACAACTTAGATGTTATCCCACCCATGGCCTCTGTACAGTTCCACCCAAAGCCTAATTAACTGTTCTTGTTCTATGCATCTGCAACACCAGCATACCCCACAATCCACTGAAACTTGTCACTGGCCCCTTTCCCTCCATATTGAGAATGGGATGCTAGGAACAAGAATTGTTTATTAATCATTAAACCCACATAACATCACATTTCGGATAAGTTGAAGCAATTGTTGGCTTGTTGAGGGAAAATATGTTTAATGTTTACTCAAATAAGCCTTTCTGTTATGAACTGTTCAATAACCTGAAAGTAATTTTCTTCCTTGAGGAGGAATACACCTTGCCTCTTTCTTCCTGTACTGACTACTATATAAATCTGCATTTTCAAGACTGCAAGAAATCCCTGCTAACTGTGGCATCTTTTCCAGTCACTTAACATGGGCCATGGGTTTGTTATTCAAGAGGCTCAAAGGGAGATCACAAACTCTCTCTCTCTCATGGACACCACTTGCTTTGATTCTGGAAAGAACATTTTAATAGTGATTATGTAGGTCTACTCAATGATTTACAAATGATAATAATCAGTAGTTAGAACAGAGTGCAAAATTAAAAGTGTAAAACAGCTAGTGTCTCCAGAAAAAGAACAACCTTCATTTTCCGTGTTTTGGAAACTATTTGGAGAAGTTCTGGGCATATTTCACTTCCCTGATAAATTGTGCTCTTTAAAATGAAACAAAGATGCTACTTTATTTTAGCTACAAAACTACTACTCATACTGATTGCTGAATAGAACCTTAAGGTGAGTAAGAAAATATTCAAAAGCTCCTGCAACCATTTTTTTTTCTAAGTGTGCAGGTGTCTATGTCTTGTGCTTTCTGCAGTTAGCTTGGCCCTTTCTGAGGTCCCATCTTTTTGGTGGCAGGTCATGGAAGACACTGGTTTGTAGATGTTGGACCTTTCCAGCAGGCCTTCTTACTTGCTAGCTGTTTGATATAGGTCAAGTGCTTTGCTATAAACTGCTAGAGACTCGTAAGCTTTAGTGTTATTAGTGCAGGTCAACCACTGTGTGCATTGTACAGAGGCACTATATGAAGGAAAAACCAGGTTCAATACCAGGCTTTTTTTTTTTGCCAAGACACCCTTTGGAGTCCACTCACCAGGTGCAGAGGGCTGCTTTATTCTTTCTCCTTTTGCCTACTGACACACTCAAGTTTGTGTCTATGCAAATGTTGTCCGGTTCACTATGTTGGCTAGCTACACATACATAGCTTTAAGTAAGCATCTTGACTCTTCTGGTACAGTTCCCCACAGAGAGCATTACACACACAGCATCGACCCAGCATGGAGCAGCTGCTCAGGCTATATTCTCATTGAACAATGTAAAGGATGGTGAGCACACATTGCTTCTTCTAAGTCTGTAAATGGTTGAGTGAGCAGTTCACATGTCTGGCCACATGATAGGTCAGCAAGAATGCATGAGGACCTGTTACTATGAACCAGGCATCTGGGACATACAGCAGGACGTACAGTGCTGCTCCATCTGATGCCCACAAAGATATCCTTGGGTAGTTACCATTTTGTCCCTCTAAAAAGGGAACTGAACTGAAAATAAGTAACTACTCACGGCTTGATGGACATGAGAACACTTGATACCAAACCCTTGCCTCTCTACTCTGCCATTTTGCCAAACTGTTATTGGAGCTAAGAGGTTTATCTTTCCTTTCTGCCTCTTATAAGCTCTATTGGCTAAAGCTGGATTCTTAGAAGGAATAGAGTCTAAAACTTAACATTTTAGCATCAGAAATTACAAAGATTTGAATTTGAAGCCTGCTAATCAACAGGCCTTGGGGAAAAAAAAACAACAATATTTCTTAGATTTGTTGTAAGGAACAAATAAAATAATATATGTAGTGTGGTTAGTGTCCTGTTGGCACTTAGTATGTGACGAATGTTCATGTGAGAAACACAAAATAACTAGTGTTAAATTGAATGGGTTTGGGAGTTGAGGTGTGCTTTAAATCTATATCCAGCAATTGACAGGCTGTGAAACCCTGAACATCTCAGAATGCCCCGACCTGCATTTCCTTCTCAGTAAATGGGAATAATATATTTTACAGAGGTCAGAAGTGCTTAAATTACCCAGTACCCCAATACAACCCACACATTGTAGCATTCTGGGATGTTCCAACCCTAGACATGTTGCCCATTTTTATTAGGTTCAGTGGAGTCAGGAGGGATTTATCATCAGCTATATCTGTCCCAGGAGACTGAAAAGCCTCAGCTGAGAAGGTCTCTCCTGCTTCTGTAAAGCTGTAGATATTGTGAGATGTTCAGGTGTGACATGCCCCAGATTTACAAGCTGAATCTTTCTTCCACCTCTTACTAATAAGGCATTTACTAATAAGGCTTTATTCTTTAATTGGACAAGTGTGTTAATAATGGGAGTATCACACGTAATTAGTCAATCACAAGTGCCTTTTTAGAGCTCTTTGCATTTACAACATGAATGTGATTATCTTTATAACTGCTGAAAATGTGCAATAATATTATATATTGTACAATAAAAAAGAAATGTTCAAAACCATTTGGGTAAAGAGGCATTCATCTGAAATCTCTCAACATCGCATATTATAAAGTATAAATAATACCAGTTCTGTATCATTAAAGTCATATATAAGCATGACAAATTTCTTATCTATATAGAAACACCTCATAAGTAACAACATTGCAATCTAGTGCTATCTGCCTATTATCTGGAATTAATTAGTTATGCCAACTTAGTCTTTTTTGTTTTCTAGTGACTAGTTATATAAACTAAGTTAGCGTATTTCTTTGGCTAGCAATACTAAAAGTTTTCATGTCACTTTTGGCTATGATGAGTGAAATTAACCTTTATTTCCCTATTTCATTTCTAATTTTTCTGTTCTGTTCATGTGTTTGTATGCATGCATGTATGCATGTGTGTATGTGCGTGCTTGTGCATACATGTATGTATGTGTGTGCATGTGTATATGTGGATGTGTGTGCATGTGTATATGTGGATGTGTGTGCATGTGTGTATGAGTGTGCTTGTGCATGCACATGTTAGGGGTGTGTGCATGCATGTATGCATATGTGGATATGTGTGCTTGTGGATACATGTGTGGATGTGTGTACTTCTGCATGCATGTGTAGATATGCTTACATGTGTGGATGTCAGAGGTTGAAATCTATTATTTTCCTACTCTGCTCTCTGTAAGAGTTTTTTGTGTGGCATGTTGTATGTACTTACTAGCGAATGTGTGTTCATTTGTACACAGAAGTGGGTGTGTATATGTGAGTGACAGACAAAGGCAGGTATAAGGTCTCTTCCTTATTTTTCTCTCTACCTTCATGGTTTGATGCAAGCTCTCTCACTAAGCCCAAGATCACTGGCTAGCCCAGCTGTTCAGGGAGCCCCAGGAACCACCTGTGCCCACTCAGCCCATTGTTGGGGTTACAGGTGCACACACCTACATATGGATTTTGCATGTTCTGCGGGAGGAAGGTTTAGTCTCCATGCTTATGTGCCAAGACCTTTATCCACAGAACCATCTTCTGAGCCCATTTTACTTTCTACCTGCCAATTCTGTTGTCACTGTATAGTAACAATACTTTAGTGTATATATTGTTTTTATCTGTAGCTGTCTTCCTGGACTATATACCAAACTCGGTGATTTGAATCAGTAAATCGATGTTTGTAAATTTATAAACAAATACTTTTCATGATAAAGGAAGATGCTTTTCACCATGGTCCTTATATGTTCACTCTCCCTTGAAGGTCTTTTGTAATGTCAATGTCTATAGGAATCCTACTGCTGCTTACTTTTAGAATTTTTTCCTGTCCATTCATTAAACTATCACCTTTTATATTCCTCATGCTATCTTCTTTCTTGCAGTTTTAAACCACTGCTGAGGTTTAGCTAGGCCTATGTTTTGCCTGTATATAAATGACTCCGTTTTGAGACATTTTTTGTGCATGTATGTGCATGTCACTAAGAGATACGGTTGTCTAAGGTGTGTGAACTGTGTACCCATGTCCTCTCTGCAGCATGGGGTCTTTCTCAGATTTCCTTCATGACAAAGTGGATATCATTCTTGAGTGATAACAAGATTTGAATAGGAATGGGCCCCATAGGCCTCTGAACTCTCGTATATTTGAATGACTATCTGGAATTGTCATTATTTGAGAAGAATCAAAATGACTAGGAAGTGTAGGAGGTGTGGTTTTATAGGAGAGAGTATGTCACTGAAGGTTGGCTTTGAGGTTTCAAAAAGCCATGCCAGCTAGGCACAATCTCCCTCCCCCTCCCCCTCCCCCTCCCCCTCCCCTTCTCTCCCCCTCCCCTCCCTCTTCCTCTCCTTCTCCCTGTCCACCTTCCTTTCCTTTTCCCTCTCCGTCTACCTCTCCCTTCCTCTCCCTCCCTCTTAGGGATGTAGCTCTCAGCTACTGTTTCAGCATCATGCTTGCTGCCATACTCCCTGCCATGCTGATAATAGACTGACCATCTGAAATAACTATCTAAAACTGTAATTCAGCCCCCAAGTAAATACTTTCTTTTCTATAAGTTGGCTTGGTCATGGTATCTCTCCACAGGAACAGAACACTGGGACTGAGAACTAGGGCTTACTAGTGGTACTAGTGGTCTTACTGACTCCATGGTAACTGCACTTATACTTCAGGATGGAGGGAGATGAATTTGGCCCATGTGCTGAGATCCTTGTCAAGGATGAGAACCATTTGAGTCCCTTGATGAACTGTGGAGCCTGCTGGCACAGCAGCTTAGGTATGACAACATCTGTTTATGCTATGAGAAAGTCCTCTCCGAAGATTGCAGCAGGATGCACAGGACAGGGAAACAGAATGCAGAATCATCCAGAAGTCATAGGTAGGACCCGTGAGAACAATGAGGAGCGGGGTGATCAATGACCCATGGATGAAAATGCCGTAATGGACCTATCACGTTGTATGATAACTGCACACATAGATCAAAGCACCTTTAATTTAAAGAGATCACTCAGTCTGTGTGGTGTGATCATCTAGAACAGACAGCTACAAAAGGAACAGTTTCATGATAGCAGGAGACACTTGAATGTGGGTCGAATACCAGGTAACAAATAGTGCTTAATTAGGGACAGATGTCATGATGACTACTGTGAGCACACATGGTAGAAAGTCCTTACTGCCATCAGACACAAAGTTACAGAGTAAGCATGATCATGGCAGTTGTTCTCAAATGATCTTCATGATCTGGGGTAACTACATGGATAATCACCACAGGACATTCATACAGCCAGGAAGATGGAGCATGGAAGGAAAAAGCCTGGGAATGGAGAATCCAAGGAAGGAAGGGGGAGAGGCCTAGTTGTTACTGCTGAAGTATTTCCAAATAGCCTTTACAAAGAACAATCTCTGAGAATACAGCCTGGTTCTCATCTAGCTGAGTGAGCCCCAAAACCAGGACAGGTCTAGTAACTGCCATTATCAGCTCTGTTTGCAGAGGCCTCAGGGCCTGGGGTGTGACCTTCTGAACTTTGAAAAGATGTTCTCTTTGTATTTACTGCTTCATCATTTTCCATTTTAATTTTGTTTATTTTTTATTTCATGTAAGATTTCTCTATGACCTCCAGCTTCCTTCTACCTTCCATTTCTTACTGGGATTCCTATGTTCATCTCATGTTACTGTTAAATATGACTTTATGTCTTTTAGTACTCTCTGTTGGAATTTAAAGAAGAAAGAAGGTAGACCGTGTTAGATCTGCTACTTTATAATATTTATGAAAGACATTACATGGCATGCTAATTCTGAAAATACAAAAAAAATGTTTTGATGTCTTAGGCATCAGCACACATGATTAAATCACATAAATTAGTGCCAGCCTCAAGCTAGCGGAAGAAACCCAAAATACATTTTTATTTCAAAATTAGATCAATAATTCATCTGGAATTTTCATTGGACACAATGTCAATGTATTTTCAGGCCTTCCTGGCTTCATAAAAATAAGCAAATAGCATGCACAGTTGATTAAAAATTATTAAATCTCCTAAATTTCTTTTTTATATATTTTAAATGAAACCTTGTGAGGATTTTTTTTAACTTCTGTTTCTTCTTTATATAAAAACCTTGCCTGTGTTATTTAGCTTCTTAGTGAACAAAAAGGATCCCATCTCCCTGGCAAGGCTTGGATTTATTGGACACAATATCGCTCTGTTTCTGACACTTGTCTTGCCTTGATCTGTCTTGGTTGATCCTATTATTGCCAAAGAACAGTGGCCTTCCATTTGGACTTACTTTATCTTGAAAAGTGTCAGTTTCTAGAATAGATAACCTTTAATAAGAAAGTATAAACACACATTTTCTATCAAACCCTTCTTTAGAATAACTACCCCAATGTGAAAATGACTTAAATCCAACAGTATCAGGCCAAAGTAAAATAACTGTCAAAGGTTAGGTCAGCAAAAGAAAATTTAATAACAGGAAATCAAATATTTACCAAAGCTATTTGCAGAGTTAAATCATTCATGAAAACGCATTAAACACTTTAAAGTGGGCTTTCATGTGACAAATGAGGAACGCTTAGCACAGTATTCTGTAATAATAGAACTAATTTTTCTAAACCTATGCTTTCCTTCAAGTATGATGGTTTTTTTTATACATCTTGGCTATCTGGAGGTAAAAATACACGAGTTTAGTTACATTCTTAGCTCAGTGGACTTGCTATTGACCAAAAATTATAGAGAGTTTGTGAGGCTCCTACAAGAAAAACAGATGTGTAGGTTAAGCAAGGGCCAGCGAGTAGAGCTACAACTACCTAGTGAGGCTTCTTAGGGTCAACGCCTGACTCACTCCAAATCTTGATTGACTGTTTCCCAGAGGTAGGTAACATGACAGAGGCAGGATGTTTAATGTATTTTTTTTTTTTTTTTTTTTTTTTTTTACTGAGAGGAAATCACCTTCAGCTCCCCTTGAAAACATGCTTTCCTTCAAGTATGATTTTTATTCATCTCGACTATCTGGATGCGAAATTACACGAGTTCAGTTACATTCTTAGCTCAGTTGCCCTCAGCCCTGGACTGTAGCTTGAGCTAGTTTGGGACACATCTTTCTCTCTTAAGTTGAAATCCATTGTTCTCCATTAAGTTTATGCTCTTGGTCCTAACTTTTCTTTGTAACAGAACACATATTTAGCCTTTGCTTCTCATAAAAAAAACCTATTTATTTGGAGACCGGTCATCATTTTTAAAATCTTTGTTTTTCTAACAACTTCCTCTGAGTGGTTGAATTGTGCCCCTTAGAATGTGTTATGAGGAGCTCCAACTCTATGCTCAGTCTTGACAAATGCTGTTTTACCCTTGAGCTATATCCCTGGTGCCTTTGAGAGTTCAGATTTCTACACAACATTGCCATTTGAAGTTATTGAATGTACTTATTTAGTTGATCCTTTGTCCTGAGTGTTTCGAATTGGAGGGAAGTTTTGTCCTCAATGATTCAACAGTGAAGGAGCTGGTCTTATTTCTTGTCACGTTACAACTCCATCAAACAGTAACACCAGCTGTCCAAGAAAACAAACAAATGAGTCCACCAGAGACCCCATTTTCCTAAACATCTTCACTCAGGGACACTGTAACAGCTCTGTCTTTTATACCAGTTTTCTATTCTGAACACACTGAAAACAATTTTAGGGTTTCCAACACTACTTTTAAGAATACTCATTTGCATTCAAATCATTGTTCTTAAACTAAAATAATTCCTTTATAGAGTCACATGCTGAGAAATCTCCTCAAGGGAGATTCATTTGTCTTAACTCTAATCATAAAGAATAGAAAAGAAGACCCACCATGGAGATAGAAATAGCTGGTCCTTTTAGAAGCCTAAGTGTAGGGATCCAATCAGCAATGAAAATTTAATGTATGAATTCTGCCCCCAAATTAGGAATGGACGATTGTCTGTCTTCAGAAAGACATTCTGGACTCTCACATCCATGAATATCAACTCCAGGTCAATAGTCCATGTCCGAAGTGCAATTTTATTGGAATTGATCCCAAATCTGCCTATATAAAAGTTCCAATGTCTTCTTTTATTATGCAATTTTTTTTTTAAAAAAATTGACAGCTCTGGGTGTTATGTTCTAAGTCTGACTCACTAGAGCAAGTTCCTCAGGAGGAATGTACAACCTCTCTAATTTGTTTTTCTGTAAAACATAACTTTGAATGATTTTCTAGTGTTGAGCTATGTACCACATTACATTATGAAATTTAATTTGCCTCTGGGACTGTTCCATTATCTCCTAACTACAGGAGCCTATAGAAAAATGCCTCATGACCTCATATTTAACAAATCCATTTGCAGTATTCTGCAGGCAGCTGTCTGCAGGTGTTAACAAATACTTGATCCACAATTAGCACTTGTAGGGCTACCACAAAGAACCTTTCTATAGCAGACTATTTGTTATAACGCCTGGCCATACTTGAAGTCCTCAGGCAAAGGCAATGAATGTGGGCTCTTCAGTGGGCAGCTTCCACTAGTTGAGCCATGTGCCAGATAAACAGAGGTTTAACGGACTCCAAGGATGTAGAATGCATTCCACAAGGGCTTTTACTGCTAGGGGTTGAGAGGGGCTGGTTTCTGCTGTGACCCTTACAAGCCAGCTGAAAAAATGTATCCTGAATGTTTTGAGTAATACATTGAGAATGGCCAGGACAACAGTTCAAGCCAGTTTATCAAGCTCCATGATAAATTACGTACTTATGTGTAACTATACGATAGAACTTAGATGGGAAAATTCGAATTGCTACTTGGTGACTTGATGATCAGAGGTCATAATGGGGTCAAGTCATCAGAGTTCTGGTTTATCTATCCAAGACTAGGACAGAGAGATAGCTGTCTAAATCAAATGAAGGAGTCCAGAAAACTACTCAGAAGATCTTAAACAAAACAGTCTATTATTTAAAATTTTGTTCACGGTAGCTTCAGCTTGGTGTAGTAATGTGTTTTGACAGTGTATTGTTTGACAGAAATCTCACAAAAACGTTTACTTGGATTGAAAGTTAGTATCATGTATTGACTGAGATTGTGACACCCAAACAAGACTGCTCTGGTTAATTTTTTATATTCACTACTGTGGTCACTAGAGCAATTTTTTTTACCTTATCTTAGTGGCACCTATGATGTAAGGTCAAACTGAAAGGAGTGAACATCTGCTTTGTGCTCAGGGAAATGCTGGTTAGGGTCAGACACAAATGGACTTTACTTCTTTTCATTATGCTTACATATATTTAGTCTCTAAGGAGGTCACAGCGGGTTATGACCAAGTAACTGGGTCACTTTCAATGCTTAGGCTTTTCTATGTATCTAAGTATCTATGTATGCATCTATATCTATCTATCTATCTATCTATCTATCTATCTATCTATCTATCATCTATCTATCTATCATCTATCTATCATCTATCTATCTATCATCTATCATCTATCATTATCTGTCATCTATCATCTCTCACCTACATATCTATATATTGCTGAGTTTTTAAGTTTAGTTTTCATTTATTTATTATTTATTTATACATTTTAAACTGCATCATAGGTATAAAAAGTTCAATTCATCATTTCACTGGGTTTAGCCAATCATTCTTCTCTGACAGGATGATTTGGATGTGTTTCTTCTGGATATTTTGTAAAGCTCAGCATTCCAACTACAGGTTAATGCTGGTGGCCTGTTACCATTTGCTCGTCTTTCTTAAGAGAGGACAAGGGATCCTTATTTGGCAGGAGAAAGGCTTTGCTTTCTTCCTTCATGGATGAGCACCGAAGGCTGGATGTTCCCAGAGCAAAGTGAAACTGCCTGAAGAACAGGGCTGTTGCTGTTTAATAGAGAAGAAGAGAGACCAGAGTCTTTACCATCTGCCTCCTGCTTTCTACTCTATTCAGCTCTTAAGTTGAAATCTTAGTCTGGTAACCTCCTGGTGCTCCAGAAAGGACTTTAAAGTCCATTTAACTACTCTGAACTTGTTTTCCACTTTTAATTTTAAAGGGAATTTTGTTTTTGTTTTCTGTTTATTTTAAACACTTCTTTGTGGTAAGATTTTTGCACTATCCTTGGGCCAGTTGATATACAGATTCTATGTTTTCATAAAGAGAGGCCATAACACTCACTTACACTACCCTTGCATATCAACAGGAGCCTACTTGGTTGTTGACTCTGAAGTTTGTGATGTTTCCACTGAGATTAACATCAAAGTCAAGGATACATATCACACTGTGACATTGGGTCTGAAACCAATGCACAGGCAGGGTTGACTTGAGTGAGCCAGGTACAAAGCGTTCTTTCCTGAGTGGTATTTACTGCTTATCACCTTGAAGACATGACAGACAAGAGCTGAACCAGAATGATACCAATAGACATGACATTATTTGCTTTCACCAAATACAATATAAGCATTTTCTAAATGTTTTTGTTTTGAGTTCTTTTGTCATCCTACCTGTAATGTAACATTCTTAGTTCACTATGTTAGGAAAAGTTTCCTGAGTCCAGCCATCTCACGAACAAGTACCATGCTGACAAAGTCAAAACTGAGTTCATGTTCCGAGACCCTGGAACTTAACTACTGTCCTGTTTCTTCAGATATTGTACGTTTGTTGTTAACCAGTAAAGGATGTAAAGAGAGAAGTTGCTTTTATCCTTTTCCTAAACTAAGGTATACAAGTCATGAATGTGTTGCCTGTCTTGACTTAATTGACTACGTGAAGCTTGCCCTCTCCTTTGTTTCCCTTACAATTCTAAATTTCAAGTCAAGAGTCCAAGAGGTGACCTGGCTGCAAAAGCTGACTCAAGGACCTAATGACCCAGATGAGGATGACTCACCAAGTTAACTTCCTTGCTTAACCCTTTGTGTCAAAGTATCGTTGGTCAAATGTGACAACCCACCCCATTCCTTCTTGCTCTGTGTTCTCATCCTATAAAAATATTGTCCAATCTCCCTTCGAGGATGCAATTCAGATCCCGAATTGGACTTGCATGCACAGGAGGTGGAGCTTTCATTTTTAAGCTTCTGTCTCTGAAGTGAGTTTTCCTGACTTCCATGAGGAATCTAACAACTGAGGCCAAGCTGAGGAGTGGGAGTGGGAAGCTGTGTAGTGCACATGCATGTACATCTGTGCAGTGCTCATTTACATGTTTCCATGAACCGGTGTTAAAGATAGAGGAGAGACTAGTTCATCAGTTAACACATGGGAACACTGAACTTCAAAGTCTTCAAAATAAAATGTTTGAGCCCAGTTACAGGGGACTTCTATCCCACCACCCAATCTGCATATGAGTTTCTGGAATTTCAGGCCCAGGAGTCCCTTAAAGGAAAGGTGTCCTGAACCATGCTATGGGAACATTGCAAAGAACTTGCATTCATATCAGGTCAGCGAGAACAGAGGTGCAAGGCCTCTTTTTTTAAACTTGGATTGCAGTTCTAAAAAATTAGTAAAAGAAAACTAATGTTCACTACTAGGAAACCAGCTCATATACAACAACGCACTCATGGCACCACTGGGGCTTGATTTGAATGCAGTTTGTAGAATGGGGGACATGGGTTCTTGTTCCCTGCCACATATCCTAGTCTCAGCACTGAGGCTAACAGCTGGCTCATTTAGAATGATTCTAAGCCTTTATAGAGTCAAATTCTTCTATAGTATAACAAAAAGTATTTTAGACTTCAAAAGTTTTGGTTTCTAATTATGAAAATATGGGTAATAAATGTCCTTACATCTTATCTCAAATACTGCTGGCATCTGATTTTTGAAAAGTGGCCTTGAAGCTTCTTCGTCTATCTTCTCTATGCCCAGAGCACCAGTGAGCTACGCCCAAGGAAACAGTAACAATACAAAGAGGAGATGGCCAGCAGGCAGGAAGAAAGCTGGATAACTGAGTGACCTCAGTGTGAGCAGCAATCTTTCCTGCTCTCAGCAGGCTCCTCTAGGTCCCAGCTAGTGAAACTGGCTCAGTGCCTCCTCCCCTGCCCCACTAGATGTCTAACAACACACACCAAACCCTAAGATACTTCTCTTTCTCACCCCATCCTGTCTGCCCTGAGAGAGAAAAGAGACTTGTGAAAATCCTTCACAAAGGAGGATATTCTGAGCAAGCAGGTGATAAGAAACATTATGGCTGCAAGACACCTAAAGAGTCAAGTTTAGGGAAGTTTGCATTTGCATTTTTCCTTCAGGTATGCAGGATTAGCTCAAGGCTTGACCTTTCTATCCACACACAGTACCTATTCCCTCCCTAACATGGTCTGACCTATGCAGTTACTCGAACTCTCAGAACTTCATTCCCTTCGTCTGTGAGATGGAGATAACAGTTTCTACTGCAGGATACACGGTAGATATTTAATAAGATAATGCATCCAGTGAAGTGTTTGTGTGCCATGAGCATCCCCAGTGCTGCTGGTAACTGCTGCAGAACCCCCATGATGCATTGCTGATGGTCTCTGGGTTCAGATATACCTGTAACCTTCCATCACACGGTAGCCTCATGCTTACCACACACGTTTCAACGATTAGTAATCAATTTCAATATCATCTTTTAAATCCAACCCGTTGCACTGTCAAGTGATTATGTTCTATAATTAAATTAATGGTATTGAACTTTAGGTTTTGCTGCGTGGCTGCCTTTATTTGGTGTTTGCTTTTCTCTCACGGAGTGACTACTGAGTGCTGGTGTAAAGTCACAGTATTTAATTTATAGCTGCATGGGGACAAGCCTTTACTATAATTAAAAAAATGAAATATCACATTTGCTATTCATTAATTTAAGATTTGACAATTTAGGATAAATTAAAATAAAAACCTGGTTGATGGAGTATATGCCTCATCCTTCCTTGTCTTGGCTGGACTACACTGACATTGATATTTACTAAAGTCTTTAATCTAGCCTGGCAATCTGCAAAGCCGGTGAGGCCTGTGTAGTGTACAGTCTTGTATCCTGTGACATTAGCATCTTGTTAGTTGGAGACTAGAGATGTGAGGAAAGAAGGAGTATCAAGAAGAAATCAACATTTGCCTTATCAAATGTAATAGAAAATGCTAATGTGACTCACTGGTAATGGGAAACTGAATTATAGCTTTATCTATTTAAGTCAATTTGAAAATCACCCTTGCAACTTCTGTTTTGACATGGGTGGAATCAGGTTTTAACAGACACTTCTCATAGAGTGCAAACATGGGCATGATAGCTGACTTATAAAGCTTAGTAATAAAATTATGCACACACTTCTAAAACAGTTTATGTTAACAAGTGAGGAAAATGTATGCATTATTATATTTACACTATAAAGAAAGACAGGGAACCGGTTATTTATATCCAGCTGAAAATAATTAGAAGTAGATGAGGGGAACTTTAAGCCAGATGATTTTTTTTTATATGTACCTGAAACACCAAGGGACTGTGACATTGGTAAAATGAACTCTCACATTGAAGGCTTTCCTCTTTAGTATATCACTCTAAAACTCAGCATGAATTTCATTTGTCAATTACATGGTGTGGCAAGAATGTGATTTATTCTATAACAAAATGAGTGTAATGCAGGAAGTAGTGAAGGGTTTATTCAAATGTGTTAAATGCCACACGTGAACACCTTTCTGAGTGACTGAGAATCAACACATTTAATAACAACCCTCACTCACCGGCTGTCAGTCTGCTCACAGCAAGTCTTATATGTTGGCCACATCAAGGGCTGAGTGTTGAGTACACACTGTGCTTTCATGGCAGGTTTATTCCTCTCTGAACCAACTGCCAAGAATGAGTCTCTTTGGCCTTATGGTTTTCATATTTCACTGGAGAGTTACTTAGTGAATATTGTGCACAGTGCCGAGAGCACAGTATAAAGGGGAAGTGCATAGTGCTAAGGGCATAGTACAACAGGGAAGTGCACAGTGCTGGGGGCACAGTAAAACATGGACATACCCAAAGTGGATTATTTAGCCAGAGGAACTTTTTAGAAGCCTGGCAATGACAAAGGTCTAGAATGCCATGACAAGGTGGACTCCACATGAAGAAGAACAAGCTGAAGAGACACTGAAGGACACAGAGCAAAAGTTCACACTAGTAAGGGACTCTGTCTCTCAAGGGAAACCACCTTAGAAGTTAACTCAGATGGGTGCAGGGCCCAGAGAGTATGTGGTAAATATCAGTCTGCAAATTGTGTGAAGGGGTTGGAAATCAGGCCAACACCAATTTACAGTTCTGTTGAAATTCCTACCTCTTGGTTTTTGTTCTGTTTTGATCACTTCTGAAACAAGGGTTCATATACCCTAGCATGGCCTCAGACTGTGGGGTAGCCAAGAATGACTTTGAACTTTAGAGCTTTCTCCCCTCCAAGTGCTGAGAGTATTATAGGCTTTTACCATCAAGTGTAGTTTATACTGTGTCTGGGATCCTTTATCCAAGGATTCTGCCAACCGAGTCCTGGCCCCAGCCCCTGAATCTCACTTTTCTCTTTGTCTCCCTATTCTATGGTCCACTTTAATGTACTTTCTATCAGTGCAAAAAGTCTGATGGTAGTCCCTGGACTCATTCCACAGCTTTCTTTTCTGTTACTTTTAAAGACAGTTGGTTAAGCTTAACAAATACTCACTGAGACCTTTATTCAAAGTGTTTAATTTGCAGATTATTTTGACAGCAATTGTTCATTTTAGCATGAAGATATTAATTTAGAACTGTAGCTTGCTTTGTTTACTTTCAGTATGTTTTTATTTATTCCACAAAAGATATACTCACTGTGTAGGAAGGGGTTGGGGTCTCCCTTGGGTGTTCTCATGACATAATCATCCCCCAAATGCCAGCCACATTAGAATTACATCTGAAGTGCAAGGACACATCCAGAACAAAGCAATGTCTTCTTGCCTTTACTTGTCTTTCTTTCTTTCTTCCTTTCTTTCCTTTTCTTTTCTTTCTTCCTTCCTTCCTTCCTTCCTTCCTTCCTTCTTTCTTTCTTTCTTTTTTCTTTTTTCTGAGAAATTCCACTGGAATTCTGATTCTACAATGACAGACAACAACTCTTTTTGTTTTCTTCACTACATATTTGATGTAGTTCTTTTGAATGTGTCTCTCATCAAGTTAAATTTCTTTCTGTTTATATTTCACTAGTTTATTGTGCATGGAGCTTCACCAGTTTTTCCACTGAAGCTGTTATGATCTCCAATACATTGTCCCTCGATCTATAACATAAATCAATGTTCAACTCCTAAGATAACATCAACCTGATCATGATTCTCCTACCTTGCTGCTACCAACATGCTGGCTGATGTCTAGTTAACAATCTGCTTTTCATTTTGAAACAGATGGATCTGCAGTGTGCATATCTCCTGTTCTCTTTGTGTGAGTCAGTCCTGAAGAGCTCTTGTGTTTTTTAACTATTCATTTCTTCTCCACTCTCTCTTCTATTAGTTTCAGTGTGGATTTATGTGGAAGTCCTTGATCCACTTGGACTTGAGCTTTGTACAAGGAGATAAGCCCTTAGAAACAGTGACCACAGAAGTCATCATGGGACTTTGTTTATTGCCTTGCTTGTTCTTTGACAATTTGTGTTTATTATCTTGCTTTTTCCTTGACTATTTGTATCTATTGTATTGCTAGTTCCTCAACCTAGAACTGACCTTAATACTTGCATGTAATTAAAATGGTATAAAAGCACACATATATATATATATATATATATATATATATATATATATATATATGTATGTATGTATATATATATATATATATATATATATATATATAATTTAGAAATGCCCTTCAAAAAAAAGAATGGATCAATTTGCATTATTCTACATGCTGACTGTCAGTTGAACTAGCACCATCATTTCTTCTTACTGTCTCATACTCTCTTATTTGCACATCTGAATTTCACACTGTCATTTACAAAAGAGCCTCAGTGACTGTCTTGACTTGCGATCTGTACAATTCCCTCATTATAGCTGTTTGTAGAATGAGATCTTTAGAAATTTATGCACTTCAACTTTGTCACGTATTCTCAAGATGTTCTCAGGGCCATCTTAGACCTTTAGGAGCTGCATTGGAATTCTTTTCCTTCTCAGGCTTCCTTGTGTGAGTTGATAGCTTCTTTATCTTTTGATTTATTTTTTTTAGAAGTTCCTCTCTTATGTCAGCCCTTAACATAGTTCTTAGCTTATCCTGTTCTATTATACATTTCTGTTTTATTGACTTTTTAATCTAAGATAAGCAATAAGCTTGCTGTTTTCTATGAAAAGGGCTTTAAAATGTTCAGATCACTTATCACCTCCCATTTCCCATGCTGTGAACTTAAACTGGTTCTAGTCTGGTTCATGCTGAAGATTGAACATTAAAAAATAAAAGAATGAAGTTGAGAATGAGTGGGGGCCTGGGAGGAGTCAGGGGTCATGGGGAAGAATACTAATGCAGTACTGATGTACAAAATTCTCAAAATGATAATAACACAAGTGTTTATATGTTCATAGAATTAGTCTTAGTTATGGTTGTACTGCTGTGAGAAGACACAATGACTAAGGCAATTCTTATAAGGACAACATTTAATTGGGGCTGGCTTACAGGTTCAGAGGTTTAGTCCATTATCATCAAGGCAGGAGCATGGCAGCATCCAGGCAGGCATGGTACAGGAGGAGCTGAAGGTTCTACAACTTCATCTGAAGGCTGCTAGCAGAATACTAACTTTCAAGCAGCTAGGATGAGGATCCTATTTCCCACACCCACAGTGACACACCTACTCCAACTGGGCCATATTTTCTAATAGTGCGACTCCCTGGGCCAAGTATGTACAAACCATCACAATATTTGGGTACTTAATTACCCATACACTTTCTAATGGCATCTCTTTACCCAAAGTTAGTTGTAGATATGTCATGGTACAGTAACACAAATGCCTCTACTGTCAGTGGGTATGTAACTGAACCTTGTACTTCATCCCTCCGAAGCCATCTGTGGGTTCTGGTAAGTCTCTGAGAGATTTCCACATGCTGTATCACACCTCTCATTCCAGCTTATGTCAACTCTTCATCAATATACATATCAATCCTATGATTACCAACTTTTTCAAGATGGGGCTGGATATACAGGTGCCAGCATTCAATCACTTCCATCTAGACCAATACATGCCACTCATTTTCCTTCAGCAGTGATTCAACTGACCTGAGGGAGGTAGGATAACTCCACAACATTTCTTCTCTTCCTAAACCAGGAAAATAAAATATTAGTGTTCAATACCAATGCTCCTGTCAGACAGTCTTGGGTACCCACTGCTCCACAAATTTCTCACGTATTGAAGCATTGTGAGTTCTAAGACATCTCCTGGGCACCACATCAACCGATGACACCACTGTTTTCTTGTCTTCTGACATCTATTGCTACTGAGAACCAACCATCAGTTAGAGGATTGTTCCTTTCCAGGTTGTTCATCAGTCTTTGTTTTACTTGTCTTACTGTGGCTTCTGTTGCAACATCTACACATAGATGTTTTATTCTCCATTTGTATTGACTTATACTGAGATGGTTTCCATAAAGACTTTTTGTAAATATCCATTTTGGTTGTAATTATTTGTATGCTTGTGTGTCTGTGGAGGAATATGTGCATGTGTGTGCAGGGGTCCTTGGAGATCCCAAGCTGTCCCATTTCCTGGACTTAGAAGCTTAGGAGGTGGTGAGTCACAATGTGGGGTCTGGGAATCAAGTTCTGGTCCTCTATAAGAGCAGCAAGTGCTCTCAACCACATTTTAATTTGAGTATATCATGTATTTACATCTCTCTTTTCTCCCTTTCCAGCTTGTCCTTCCCAGTACCCTGATCTCTATTTTCATGAAAAAAATAAAACATATAAATGATGATGAGGATGCAGATGAGTCTAGTCACCACAGAAATCATCAGGCAACGTGAACTATTACGTGTGGATTTCTAGGGATTTTTCAGTTTGATATTTTATAATTCTGAAAATTCTGAACTATTATTTTTCCCTATTTTTCATTCTCCTTTTCCTATAATATATCCTTATGGGACCACATTTATGCACGGTGCACAGTTCTATATCATGGAGTGCTGAGGATCAAACCTGGAACATCAAGCAAGCAGGACACATCTTCTATACCTAAGCTATACCTTAGCACTGGATATCTGCTTATAAAATTCTGCCTTTAGAATTCTATAATTTTTCCTATTTCTTAATTCTCTGTTCAACACTTTCTAGCTTATTTCATTGCAATTATGCTAATTTACATTCTTGGAAAAATCTATATGGACACATTTTCTCATATTTCCTGAGATAACACCTCCACTCCTGTTTCTTTAAAGTTGCACCTGATAATTTTAGTATAAAAAGAAGTTCCAATTTTACATTTTTCTCTGTTCTATTAGTACTAATTTATTATTTTTTATGTGAAGTGTATGAGTTTTGATTCTAATGTTTCCATATAACTTTGCCAATAGAGAGTTTGCCATGAGTATAAAATTATAGTCCTCTAGAAATTTATTATTTACCAATTTTCAAAGTCCTATTTATTTAAGAGGAGATGATGCTCAATTAATCATTATCAATTTTTAGAAAAATAAAACCAAAATACGTGTCCATGCTCATCGAGGTCTTAGACTTCAGATTCAATGTCCTCCCTGTCAAATCAGAACCTGGCTTGAGACAAGCTGAAGTATGCCTCTTCTCCCACCATGGGAGTAGTTGTCGCTGTTATGAGTGCTACATTCTTGGATAGGGTTTTGGGGTGCATGGCTTTGTGGAAATGTATCTCTGTAACTACTCATAACTGTCCCCTGCTCTCCATATACTTCACTTTCATCAGAATGAGTGTTTGGGTCTCAAGTCTTCAATGGGCATTTTGAGGAGAAAGACAAAGCCCAGGTCTGCACTGTGGCATCTCAGAGAGAATCTTGCTGGATAATTTCAGAGTTTAGTGTGTAGTCTGTTTGAATTACTATGAAGTATTTTCATACATTTTGGTAATTTTATCCAGCTTCATAGCTGGTTCAGTCACAGAGATCTGAATTATCAAAAGGAAAAAGTCTCCATAGGCTTTGGTTTGGACTTTTCAAGATGGAGAGTTGGTTGTTTTCTATAATTCTTTGACTTTTCTGATGAAATGCTAATAAATTTACAGTCCTGCTCCTATGTGTTGTTCATCTGTCAGCATAGCTGTGCTAGGTGTCAAAGTTGCACTCACTGTCCACCACCTGCCTGTCCCCTTTTCTGTTTGAGTATTTCTAGTGTCTGTCTCCCTGACTCCACAGCTGTAGGCTTTTCTTGGATCTCTGAAGTTGGTGTGCTTTCTCTCTCATGTATGAAGCCTTGAATTAAGACTTCATAGCTGTTGATTCTGTCTATACAAAAGTTTTGAAGCACACTCTAGAAGATAGTATATAAAACATGGTGGTTTTCATTCTGTCAAACATCTAGGGACCAAGTTCTCTGGAACATCTTTCATCCTAACCATCCTTTGGCATCTTTATACACTGCAGATGGCGTGAACCCAGCCCAAGTGAGCTTTATTGCAAGGAAACTACAGAACAAAGATTTTTCCTCACACAACCTCTCATCTCTCAACGTTACATGGCATGGTTGGAATGGGTGACATGGCTTTTACCCTATTTTTCCATCCATATATACCACCCTTTGGTGCCCTGTCTTCATTAGAGTTACTAATGTTATCTTACTCACTATAAAGGACCGATGCTTTGTCTCCAGTCTTTCAAGACTGACATGCTGACACCAAAATCTGTGTTTCCACAGAGTGGTCAACCCAGACACCTCTGCAGAGAATAGCACTTGGAAGACACTTCTCCCAGTTTGTAGGCTATACTGTGAGAGATATGACCCTCACCCAGTCCAGTCCTCAGCAGTTTTATGTGTTTAACACCATGAGGATGCTGTCTATGTGTCTAGTACAGGTTGTATATAGGTTGTAGTAGGAGTTAGTGCTAAATAATGTTTTTTTTTAATTCTAAATTCCTTCCTCTTGCTGTAGTCAAACCAGATACTTCTAAGCTTTAAGACCTTCACCCTTTCACTGTTTGGCATACATGTGCATTTCTTTTCTTTGTCCCTGACTTTGCCTAGTCCTAGTTTGAATGGATACACAATGGTGTTCAGATCTGCAGTTTATAAATATATCATCATTGTCTTTCCTATGGCTGGTTGGATGCATTTCCCAGGCTCAAGTCTATGGCCTATACTCATTCTTTCCTGTTTCTATTACAATCAATTAAACAGAATCTACAGGACCAACTCAGTCCCTTATCTGTGCTCCCAATGACAGAATAAAGGGAACATCACTATTGTCTGCTGAGGGCAAACTGGAGACAAACAGCCTGTTGATGAAGGATTCAGGAAAAAGCTGGGCTGCCTTTAGAGGCTGGGGTCTCACATGGGGAAATGTTCTAGTAACCTCTTTAGTACATTCTGGAAGTTTCTTAAGCAAAAGAAAAGGAAAGTGACATCTTGTATCTTTGGCAGAAGCAGGGCTTCCTTCCAGGAAGTAAATCTGGGTGGGTGTTTTTCAGTTAAACTCTTAAGCCTTCTATAGTTTGTCAAAACTCCTCTGGTTTCTGGATCCATGTGGTTTGGGGTTGAGCAAACAGTGCTCTGTCCTCTGTGTTTTCTTTTATTTTGTCAGAAAACTTCATCTCAGGGGCTGATGGTCAGATGCTATTTTGAATTCAATAGTGTTTTGAATGAAATCAGACTTGACTTCAAAGGCTCCCATAACTCACAAGATCTGCAAACAGAAAGTCAGTTGTTTCTGCTGCTCCAGGGCAGCAGAGGCAGAGAAGCCTGTACTCTTCCATGCTGGTTTTTATGGTTTCTTGCAGTTAAAATGTTTGAAGTAGGACAAAAGCATACATGTTACAGTTTATCCAGGGTGTTCCTACCTGTATTCTCCATTGTATTAGTCAGAGGAGGCTACATTCAGGGAACAGAGATTCAAGCCTGTATCAGTTGACAAGACTTTAATGCTTGCTCATCTCAAAGTCAAGAATACTTCATGTCAGCAAAGGGTGAGAATCAGGATGGGCAGGAAGAAGAAGGAATCTACTCCTGTCTGTACTCAGGGCCTTGATAGTGATCCAGTGTGGCTTTCAGCATACAGCATTCATGGTCATGGCTGATACCACTGTCACTGTCCCTGAGATAAGGAAGGAGAAGGAAGCAAGGCACAGCTCACAGGAAGTGATAAAGAGTCCTACCTGGAAGTGGCCTCCACCACTTCTGCTCAGCTTCTTCAGAAAGTTAATCCGAAGGTCAAACATCCTGCAGCAGTGACAGATCACATGGCCTTAGCAGTAAGGATGTAAACAAAGGGCTGGAACAAGATTCAGAAGAGCAACATGCCATCTTCATGTTACATGACTGCAAACACTCCTTCCTCAGTGTGACACAGAATGAGTAGTAAACACTCTTGACTAGGATGATTCTCTTTCCTGTCTGTCCGAACAGAAATGTTAATGGGCCACTTCAGGAAAGACTGGGTCTGCAGTTGTATCGTACAGAATGCCAAAGTGCTTTCTCATCAGCAGAGAGAAACAGAAGGGCTGTAAAGGCAGTATTCCCACAGACAGGAAGGGACAGCAATGAATGAGGCACCTGTGATCTAATTACCAATGGCCTCCCACCCACCTACCATGGAGTGTGGGCTAGAGAGGCATGCTATGTATAGGGATGCTCACAACATTTCTTAGGGTGTAGAGTATTCCTATTTTTTAAGACAAAGTATGATTATGGCAGAAAAAACTACTTGTATGAAGTTGGTAGGTCTTGTTGTATTACTTAACGACTTAGAAATTATATCCAAAATAGTATTCCTAACTTTGCAATACTTGAGGGCAAACAGGCTCTATTCTGTTTTACAATTGTTACCAAACTACTTCTAAGTAGACAATGCCTTATGGTCGTTGGCACAAATCAACACATTTAAAACAACCACTTTAAACCTGTTAGGTAGAACTGTCATTTTTCATTCTACCTATGAAATCCACAACTGTTTTATGTTCCTGGCTCAGTAGGCATTTTTCTGAAGTTTTCATTTTATTTTAATTTTTGTGCACTGCTGTTAATTTCACTGTGCAGCGGCAGCAGGCCACGGGGTGCTGAGGTTTGTTCTGTCATGCTAGCCATTACACAAAGGCTCTCAGATACGTGAACAAAGCTGTTTTGAGTGCTGCGTGATTCCCGAGGATTATTTATTGTTATTGTTTTCTTTATCCACAGAAAATCCTCATTTTCTCTCTCCACATCCTTTTTTTCAGCGTCAGCCATTCTGGCAGCACCTGCACCCAATTTGGATGATTCAACTCCTCCTCTCACTCCACAGTCCTGTCTTCTTTGCCTCAACCTTCATCTTCACAAATGTCGCCAGAGTTAGCAATTTGTAAGAACTAATTAGGTTCCTTTTTCAATTTCCTTGGAGGCAGTGAGTTACAATGAAAGTAACCACAGCCCTAAAATCAAGCTTCTAAGGCTTGGTTCCAAATCCCCTTGTGGTACAGATGATCTGCTTTTTAAAGCTATCAAGGTTCAACTGTATCCATTCATTGGATGGAGGAACTTAGCTGGTTTTCAGTAATGTACCTTTTTATATATGTACTTTTATTTCTCTAACTCGTGAATGTTCAATGTAACTGGTGTTAATACCAATGTATACTAAGTCGTTTTGTGTATGAACTCAGTTAATTAATCCTCACAGTCTTCATGTCACAGTTAAATAAATTTTCATAGGATTAATAAATTCATTTGGTTCCATAACAGCAAATAGGACATGGATGGAAAGCTGGGGTTACCTGCCACAGATCTGTGCGCATAACCCTGTGCCTCACTGCCTGGAACTCAGGCAGATTAAAGGGGTTTCTATGCTCAGCTGTGAGACAGTGACTCTACTGTTTTTATATATTTTGCTACTGACTCCTCAAGAAGTCTCTCAGAGGGGCACAACTACCTCCAGAATCTTATGAAAGAAGACTGAGCCCCTGAGAGAAACACTTGTTTCCTGAGTACTCTGGAGTTAGGAAGGGAGAGAGTAGGGTTTAGCCTCTGTTCATGTGACTCAAATTCTGCCTTCCTCACATCATCTTTCCCTGTAGTGACTGCTGTCCTAATCATATTACTCTGAACTTTATTTCTCCTTTTTTTGCTATTTGCATAAATTAGCACCAGAGAACAAATGGACAGCTTAAGTTTGCTGACAATGCACCATAGAAGTAAATTATCAGACTTACTTTCTCTAAGAAGTCACCAAGCAAAATTAAACAAACAAACAAACAACAACAACAAAAGCCAAAACCAAAATCACCATAAATCTGAACAGTGGTCTAGTGGTCTTAAGTTTTTGCCTTGTTACCTGCTGGCTCATTTCTTCCAGGGATACATAGATACATATCAAAAGAAGATATCAGAATCTCAGGTGTGGGCGACACTACAAAATGGTTCCATTATTTTTAATAAAAGAATGAAGTCAGACTAACACGCTTTAATATTTTGTCCAAAGTTGTACAATCAGTTAAAATAATGAGATAAAAGTATAATTCAGTTGTTTTATTTTTCTGCTGGGTCTTAATGTCTTTATCTTGTAATCCCCAAACTTAAAATTTTGTTATGACTTAGTCAATATTCAAAAATCAGTTTTGCCCAGTTATTCATAGTAGGTACAATAGAGTCAATAATTTAGTGATTAAAATGATGTATATTACATTGTTATGCCTCATTGCAAAAGCTATTTCCCAAGGTAGTTAAGCTTTTTTTTTTTTTTTTCATGTGTGGAAAGAAAGGAGAGAAAAGAAAAGAGAGAAAACTTTTAAGAGGCAGTCAGAAAAGAGTGTGATTTGCTAATGGTGGGAGAGAGTAAATGAGAATAAACAAATGTCCAAATAAGCAGGGAAGGAGCTTACGTGCACAAAGGAGCTTGTGTGCACAAAGGATGCTTCCTACAGTCTGGTCTCTTTGTTCTGCTTTTCTTTCTAAGTCTTCGTGCACACTGACATTACTGCCATACACTCTTTCAGTGGGCATTCATCCATTCCTTCATGTATACTCACACACTATCAGTCATAAGTATATCAGCTCAGTGAGTGTTACAGCATTTAATTGCATCAATATGGTAAAGACTCAAGACTAATGCTGTTACTCTAGTTAGGCTACAAATGACTCTGAAACATTGAGTTAAAAATTTCAATTCTATGAATTGTGTGCCATGATATACATACTTTTAGAGGAAACCTGATGAGCAGCTGGATTTAAGTAAGTTCAGATTTATAAACAGCAGATTTATATTGGCTGATGTAAAATCTGAAGCTTCTAGGTCATTTGAAGAATACGTGGTGAAGTAATTTGGTAGATTTCAGAATCTGGCCCTCTGGCAGCTCACCAAAACAGGAGACCATACATCTAAGTGATTAAGTCACAGACACATTATGCTGTTATTATTTCTTTCTAACTTTAATGCTTCAATTTAGAATGGAATAATTTTCAACCTTGAGCACTTTCCTCCTCTTTGAAGTTGTTATTATTTTTTTTATTCTAGTGTTTGTTCTGGCTCTGTTACACTTATAACTTATATATTATTTTTCTGAAATTTCAGATATCAACCAAGAAAGAACTACAAGTGAAAATGAATACACCTAAATCCTTATCAAGGAAAAGTTTTGTTCTTGTGCTGAAGCAATAAAACGGTTTCAATTTTTCACTTTTTCAAAACGGAAAAAAAATAGTAAAAGAATGAATATTTCTTTATCACAGAGACATTCTGGTTTTCACAGACCTGTAACATTAAAACCCATTTCCAAATTCATTTAAGAGTTTGGGAGAGTACATTTGATTCCTGGACTCATGTTTTTAAAAAGTTTCCTCATGTTCATTATTAATGAAAGTTATGTTGAGTTTGTAAAGCCAAAAAACCAAACATTTAGCTCAGTTTGCATCTCAGGGTTATGTGCACACAACCATAACCCTGGACCTTTCACATCACTAACTCCACAAAGAGAAAAAGGAAATTTCAGTTCTAAGTCCTTTTAAATACTGTCTTCTTGGGGAGATTTGTTGTTAAAAAAATGTGTGCTATGGCACACTCACCTCTATCTATTAGCAACTCACCTCTATCATTCACTAACAAGGTTTCTGCAGTTTGCTCCAGACCTGGAGCTACTCAGAGCCCCATGTTTTGCTCTTGGCACTACAATTTTCCTCTGCCTTACCCTTGCAATGACAAACCAGAAATCTCCCAAGCCTTCTCTGCAAATGTAGGAAATAAGAATATGCAAATGTACTTACTTAATATGCAGATGTTTCTCTGAATAGTTAATCACCCCAAGTTATTCTTTCTTTGATCACTGAGCATTGGATTTAAGCATCCCCACTGAATTCACAAGCTCCCAGCTGTGTCTCCTCTGAGGTTTCATGGTTCTCAGAGGAGTCCATCTTCCTCTAAGATATCCTTCCTGTGAGGTACTCATCATTCTCCAAGGGAGTGCTCTTCCTTCTCACTGTTGACTTCCATTTGCACTACATAGGCCATTGGAGCCTGACTGAATGGACACTTCCTGTCCCATGGCTCCTGTGAGGCTAAGCATATTCCGCTGTTGCTGCTTTCATGTATGGAGCCTCCCTTTTGTTTTTAACAACAACAACAACAACAGTAGTAATTGTTTAACTGTCAAGTTCAGTTTTGTCCTTCAGTGTCAAGGCCCCTTAGATAACTCCAAGGTTGTGTGGTGTGTTGCTAACAGCCATATAAAGCACCTTAGGATTAGTGTAGCTTCAGATTTGCTGCATTGAATTATAATTGTATATCCCCTTTTCCTCCCCTTTCTACATAATTAACTTCTTGAACAGTGGGTCTCAGTCTGAGCCCTCATCTGGAATAAATGAATAGGAAATATTATAGAGGCAGAAATAAAAAACCAAGGATTGAACAGTAATTCAAACAATCCTCAGTGTCCCACTGCAGGTGCCTGTGGTTTCCCTGCTTCATTCAACCTCTGAATGCTGAGTCCTGTCTGTATCGAAGTTGACAGATGCAATTTCTTCCAGTCATAAGTTTGACATCTCTGAATAAATTGTCCAACGTTTTGGGGAGAACTTTATGAGTAGCCCAAGAGTACTGGTTGCATCTCTTGGAGCTTCTTCTGCCGCCTATCTCCTGGCTTCTTGCTTCTGGCTTTGGAGCAACTGTACTAAGTCAATCTAATTGGAACACTCTAGTCCACATGTCTTGAGCTAGTTATATTAAAAGATAAAGTGCACATTTGCATAAATGAATATGTATCAGATGCAAAATTATGCACAAATATTCACCTTTGATATGTTGGATAAAAGCTTGATTCCCTGCACACCCAAAAATGTCTTTAGTGTTTTATTTGGCCATAGGAAGAATCACTCAATTCCATTTACTGAAAACTGTGAGCTAAATCATTCTAATATTGAGTGACATGGTCAAAGGGTGAACCCATCACTATCAAAATCTAAGTCATATAGATTTTTTTTAATCTTAATTTGTTTGTGTTTTGTATTTTTTACAGTTAATTAATATATTTCTTTACTCATGTATATTTTGTTCTTGGAGATCAGGTTGTTAAATGTTTTAAACTCTTTATACTTCAATTATGTTATCTTTATAAAATGGAGTTAGTGTCCCTTCCCTCTCAACAAAAGCACTATGTAAATATTGGGCTATCTTTACTGAATCCACTTGAAAATGCTTGTACAGAGATGGTATCAGAAGTACTTGGTGTTCTTATGGGACTCCTAACAGCGGGAGTGTAGGATGTCTCTGACTCTTTTGCCTGCTCTTGGGACCCTTTCTCTCCTACCGGGTTGCCTATTTCAGTCTTGATATGAGACTTTGTGCCTGGTCTTATTATATCTTGTTATACTGAGTTAGGTTGATATCCATGGGAGGTCTATTCTTTTCTGAAGGGAAATGGAGGAACAGTGGATCTGGGGAGAGGAAAGGTGGAGGAGGAGAGAGGAGTGGAAGAAGCAGAAACTGTGGTCAGGATGTAAAGTGTGAGAGAATAAGAAAGGAAATACATAGTCAATATACTATCTATAAAAGGTACTAGGAGAACCCGATAATTCTTCTCTTTTACCTGATAGAATGGATTAAACTGACAAATTCTAGTCTAACGATTTCGTCACTCAGCAACTATGGTCAGGGTCTTTGTGGATCCTATGTTGCATTAAGTGAGGGAAATACCAACTTTCAAAGAACAGGAAACCCCTGTCTATAAACACCTTACTTTGCTCAGGCAACTAAACCCTTATTTACAAAACATGCATATAATTTTTATGTATACATTTTATTGTTATTAGTTTTACCTGTGTAAAACATAGATTAATTATTGAACACACATATGAAACAGATGTCCTTGAGTTTACAGAGATGTAATTTGAAACTCAAGAGAGGAGAAGTTAAGCTTCCATAGGGTGTCAGAGGCCAGATGGTAATAAGAAGACATTTTATCTGAGAGTGTTCAATCTCAATAAAATTCCATGGACTCTAACTGATTATAAGGACCCACATTTCCAAGACACTCTGAGATTTGGTCGTTTCTGTCACTGCCACTGAGATACCAGCATTGCTAGTGAACAGCTGTGTCTAGGGCTTCTGCACCCTGAGTTCTGGAACATGGCTATTGTTTACTGACATCCATTACAAGATCAGTCTCAGCATCTCTCTGAATCACGAGTCCATTCATCTGGTTTTCCATAATCTCATTTCTCTTCTGGCTGGATCTGGTTCTGTTCCTGGTTTTCCTGTTCAGGTCAAAACATAGGCTTTCTGAAACTCAGTCATTCTATTTTAATATCATGAGCCTGGTACCTACCAAGCTTCCAGTGAGAAAGGAACACACATGCCAACAGGAAAACAAATCTGTTAAAATACAAATCCACTAGCTGTACCCGGAGTTTAATGGTGTCTCTATTCTCCCTGACTCCCCAATGGTGTTTATTTCATGTGTATTGTATGTGTGTATGTGTGTTTCCTGTATGTCAGTGAATGTGTGTATGTTTAATGTGTATACGCAGGACTTCTCATGCACAGCCAAAGTGTGTGAATAATGACCCACATGCTTCTCCAGATCATCTGGATCTTATCATAAACATGAGATTCTGTGCCCATCACACAGCTCTGCTGGGTCTGGGGTTTTGTGAACTGGAGTTTGTTTGGGGGGAACTTTGGCTCTACTCCTTTGGGAAGTCAGCTCAGTAAAATCCACAGGTGGCTTTCAGTTTTTGGCATTCGATGTGATAATTTCACAAGATTACTACTTTGAAACTTTATCACAACCAAGAGACACAATGGATGTACTATCCTTCTCACACCTGCACTTCAAACACTACTCAGTGGAAAAGAATGAAATCCAACAAAATCGATGTGAAGCACATCGTTCATGGGACATTTGTAAACATTTGAGCACCTGAAACTATGATTTAGAGAAAGCTAAAAGTCAAAGCACTAAACATGCAGGAAGGATATAGAAGAGATGGTCTCTTATTCAACCACCAACCCCCGACCATAAACTAGTGCAACCACTGTGAAAATCAGTGTGGTGCTCCTCAAAAGCTAAAATTACATTGACCTTGTGACCCAGCTAACTTGGTACAAGCCCAAGGGTCCTCTACCCAGTGTCACAAATTCACAGAGCCACTGAAGTTCCATGCCCCCATCAGAGGCATCCCTTTAAATACTTGGTGGGCCTGGGAGTGGATACATTGAAGGCTCAGTGTTTGTTCTTTAACAGCTTTGATGACATTTCATTTCTTAGCATTAACTCATTGTGTCTTCCGAGCAAATACACATGATGATACAAGGATGGACTCTCTCTCTCTCTCTCTCTCTCTCTCTCTCTCTCTCTCTCTCTCTCTCTCTCTCTCTCTCTCTGTTAGTCTGTTATTTTCCATTCTTAAATTCCAGAGGGATTAACCAGCAACCCTCTGCAATAAAAGTCCTTAAGTAAATAAATGGGAATCTTCTGCAATAAAAGTGCCAAGAATCTAGGAACTTGTCAAAATCTGACCTCTGACACAACAGCCTTGGGATTCTGCTTCAGCCTAGATGATGCAGCCTTGGAAGCTTTGAACTCCTCAAGGCCTTATCGGGTGGCTCTGCCTTTTTTCTGCTCAGAACTCTGAAAATTATTGTCAGAAACTGCCTCCTGGTCAGGTATGTCGTTTACTTGCTCAGTCTTATTAAGAAATTTCACCTAAAGTGTGTAGATCAGCAGCTGACAAGCTTTAGATGATGACAGTGATCTTCTCTGCCAGGCAGCTCAATGCCTGGAATGTTCAGAGAGTTAACAGTTGCCTCACCACTTGCTGACAGACAGGAACCTCTTGTGGCTGTTCCCTGGGAAGTTCTGCCACCACCTGACCCATGCAGATGCTGATGCTTGGTTCCAACCATCAGACTGAGCTGTTGACCCCGGTGGGGAAGCTGGTAGAAGGACTGGAGGTGGAGGAGTGGAGGGGGTTTGCAACCTCATAGTTGCAATGTCAGCTGGCTGGGCCACCCAGTGTGCCCAGGGACTAGACCACCAACAAAGGAATGTACCGGTTGGGATCTATGGCTCCATATATATATATATATATATATATATATATATCTCTCTCTCTCTCTCTCTCTCTCTCTCTCTCTCTCTCTATATATATATATATATATATATATATATATATATATATATATGGAGGTTTGATGCCCCAGAGTAAAGGAATGCTGGAGCGGTGAGTGGGTGGGTGGGGGGCACCCTCATAGAAGCCAAGGAGAGAGAGAAAGGGTGGATGTGGGATATGTAGGTTGTGGTGAGATAACTGGAAAGGGGGATATCATTTGAGATATAAATGAATGGAACGATTAATAAAAAATTAAAAGAAAAATTATTTGCCTCATGAGACTTAAAGACTCATGTTCATATGAAATAACTGCTGACTGGCATTAGTATTTATGGATACATTTAGAACAGTTCCATGATATCTGGTTATCAATTCTACACATTAACATCAAAGGTCATGTATGGAAAAGTACATATATGGAATAAAAACAGATAGAAGACATAGCTTATGTGTATTTTAGGTAAGATCCTCTTATCCCTAACATATTTTCTTTGAAAAAAATCAAATAATGGAAACAATTTTGAAAGAAACACAACTTGACTCACAGGTCAAGGCTATTTGCAGTGGGATATTCCAAGGATATTCCCTTTTCCATATTGAAAAGGTGTGGTGTCATGGTGTTGATGACATTGTGAGTATCCAGCTCATATTAACTTTGCGATGATAGTATTTATGGGAAAATGAGCTCTTAATTTTCCCAGTATTTCCAAGCTAGAAATTCAACCATCCAACTGAATAAGTAAATTGGTTTCTACTTGTGTTTACCAGGTCTGATCGAGTACTGCACATTGGAGCTCTGCAGGTGTCCAACAAGTGAGACCTAAGTTAGAGTCATGGTGGCTTAGAGACAAGGGTGAAACCTCTGCGAGTGCTGGGCATGAAGACAATACTCGAAGATTTCAGTCTGTACATCATTCAAACCGTCACTGGGATCTGTTGAGGCCATGGCACACACACACACACACACACACACACACACACACACACACACACAC
>NW_021604730.1:2559340-2593119 GCF_004785775.1 Grammomys surdaster
CACACACACACACACACACACACACACACACACACACACACACACACAGATTGTTTGTTTGTTTGTTTGTGTGTGTGTGTGTGTGTGTGCAATATGAATAACAAAGCAGCCACAGCAATTTCAGACATTTCTCAATAGTTATGGTGATAAAGGAAAGAGACTTACAGTTCACGACCACTCTCACTTTCTTCACGTCTGGGAACGACACGTCGTTCTCTGCACTGCATTCATACTCCCCAGCCTGGTCTCTTGTAATTCCATAAATGTCCAAATATTGTCCATTTTCAAATGGTTTTGCTACAACAACAATAACATAAAATAGACAATACATTTAATTGTTAGAGGCTTCATTCAAGGAAAACAACAACCTTAGTTGTTACTACCAGGCATTGCTATCCAGACAATTCTGTACACAACAGAAAATGCAGTAAAAGAGGGCCCTAAGAGCAGAATGCCCATGTGTTTTCCTTAAACAGTTCTGGTTTTTAAGTCCTTCAGATAGAATAGCCCTGAACCACGTCCTCACAATGTGCATGGAATTCACTAGTGTCGCTTGGTGGCTTGGCATGTAGTAAACTTTTATATAGTGTAAAATTCCAACTGGACACTTCACTTAACTGAACATCACTTTTTTTCTGGGTAACCTCCCTCTGCTCATGATTTCCAGCCAGATGGCTTGATGAAAGTATACAGGTCTATAAAACCAGCACCAGGAGCCCCGATCCAAAACTGCCAATGCTACCAAGCAAGCCACACTGTAAACGTTATATGGAAATTATCCAGTGAATCTCAGGGAAGAAGCTTAATGATTCTCAACTAAGAGTTAAGTGGTTATACAAGCAAACCAAATTATCTTTATTTTTTTATTATTCCAGCGAAAACATTCTGTCTGACTAAAAATAACAGTAGATTAACAATAGAAAGTCATAATCACAGATGGAAAAATATCCCCAAGTTAATGAGATTGGAAATCAAGACTCCTTTCTTCAGTAATAGGATTTGTACTCGAACAAAAGCAGAGTCATTGGGCAGCTGGGGTCCTGACAGAGTCTCTATAGAGAAGTTATAGTGCTTAGAGTAAGTTTTCTCTCCCTGTCCTTTAGATGACTGTGAAGTGCATTCATATTTCAATGCCTACAGAAGGGGTTGGGAATCAAGGAGTTCTCCCAGTAACCAGTATTTCCCAAAGTCAAGGCTTCCTCTGTCTTCATGCTGTCATCCTTCCAGAAATACAATGACCCAGAAGTTAGAAAGTTAATGGGATTCACTTTCAATAAGTCTAAGGAAATTCAGTTATAGCCTCTCAAATCTAGAATGCATGTCAATTACTGTACCCCATGTGGGTTCTGTCTAGGACAGTATTTGCCATCCCAGTTTGCCCTCAGAATGACCATGACTTTGCCAATAAAAGACATAAAGTACATACGACTCTTTTGCTGTTTACCAGGTTGCTCTCAATTTGTAGATGGAGTTAAGCCTCTGATATATTAGTTGACTGACAAATTGTTTGGAGAAGTAAGATTACAAAATTAGAGTTAACTTTGCAATCTAAATTGGTGAACACTGGTGACAAGGTCCTTGTCACCTATTCTATGCATGGACACGGTGTTCTTTCTCATGGCTCTCTTTCTGACTTGTTCTCACAACTCCAGTTTCAAAGAGGTGAATTACTTTGTAAAAGCAAGTGAAATTTGGAAGACAAATACTCATGCACAGCAGGCACATACCACAACCTATCTGAATGGTCAAGAGTCATGTAATCATTAACCAAGTAATTAAACATGGAGGCTATATACACATGTTATTTAGTTCTTATTGCTTAACCATAGCAAGAATTGAAAACACTAGCCTTTAAAGCATTGGAGGTTAGGAATAAATACAATAGAGCTTTGATGTTGATTTTAATGGTTTTATTAGCATATATTAATTATACATCATAATGAGTTTCATCCACACACTTTTCTATGTGTACTTAAGTGTACTAAATATATTTCAATCATGTTTGCCCCTGTTATCCTTTCTTACCCCTCTTCTATCCCTATCCATCTTCTTCTCTGGAGGTATGCTCTCTTCTGCTTTCATGTGACCTGGCGAATTTCATTAGGGTTCTTGATACAGGTATGGGTGGGGTGGGGGCTATTTGTAGGTGTTTTTGCATATATCAATGTCTGCATCCACTAAGAAAATCTCTTTCTTCACCATCAACCATCATTTGTTTGTCCATTCTCATGGAAGAAGATAGCATTATGGTTTTTAAAAATACATACCAAAATCAACAAATGTAGTGAAATGTGAGAAGCACTGGGTTCAGAACAAGTGTTGCAGACTCTCAGAAGAAATGAAGTATGCCATGTACAGAAATGTCACCATAGCATCAGCCAGCACTAGGGATGCCTTTCATACCTACTAAGTGTGTGTCCCTGTCATGGACATGAATGCCACAATCTACAGAGTCACTTGGAGATCTTTCTTCACCTTGTCTCAGAATGAGGTCTAAGTTGACAGCCAGTGAATGGATGCTACAGTCAGCCATCAGTCATATGACTCCCCAAAAGGGGGTAGGTGCTACAGTCAGTCATCAGTCACATGACCCACATAAAGGCACCCGCCAGGAGTAAAAACCCCCATAGGGTCATTTTGCTATTGAACTATTGAAACTGACTGACTATTGAACTATTGAAACTTTTTGTCTGATGTGGCATCTACTTTCCTTGCCACAAAGGCAGGCACAGAGTGTCTGTCTTATGTGAGTAAGATGACCATACTGAACTTACCTTTGCTTTGTTCTAGGGCTGGTCTTTCCAGAGCTAATTCCAGATTAGAAAATTAAGAGCCGTGTTTGTCAAGATATAAACATTCAATCAGACATTTTAGTCCATCAGTGCAATTTAGCTCAACCCATCCCAAAGTTGAAGATAAGGACAAAGCTTGATGGACATAGAGAGAAAAGACAAAGACAATAACCCCAAATGAGACAGTGGTCTACTTAGTCCTAACATGACTCTTACAGATGTTCACAGTGTGATGTGCTTCATCACCCAGTGAGTAGCAATTTCAGTGGAGATACAGGAACAGTGTAAACAGCAGCCTTCTGGTCACAGCACCTCTCCTGCTCCCAGTGAAGCTGCTATTGTGTCATTGGATGCTGTCATGTCATCCTCACATGGCACATACTTAATAAATATTTACTGAATGAGAAATCACGTGTCCTCTTAATAAAGTCCCATGCACTAAAAGTCCACAATGGAAGAAGTCCATTCACTTCACTTTCATAGTCACCGAAAAGGAAAACAATCTTAGAAAGAGTTGTCATGCTGATTGACACCCTGACATGACAGAAAGTGATCAGTTGAAAGAAAATCCTATAAAACTACTGTCAATCCTTTATAAGATCACAAAGGCTATCAAAATACTAAATACCACACTGCAGAATAAAGATAAGAACTTATAAGGATTATAAGATAAAAAGTTCTCGTTTTCACAGAATATCTTCCAAATAGAGCCATACTTTTCTCAAGCATGAATGATTGATTTAATGAATGAATAAATGAATGAATTAAAAACTGGCTGCTCTTACATAGGAATAAAGTTTAGTTCCCAGCATCCCCACATTGTAGTTCATGGCCTTTGTTCTGCCAGCTTTATCCCCAAGGAATTTCAGGCCTGTTATAGGAGTCCCTGACTCAGTCTTAGTTTTCTAAATGCATTTGATACTGTGGCATAACAGTGATTAACTACCACTCTTCAGAAACACTCCAGAAAGATTACAAAATCTTTACCTAGGAAGAATTATCACACTTTTCCAGGGTCCCTTGCAGAAAGATGTACTGTCAGAGTCTCACAGACACTAGAACTTGATGGTACTCTCCCATGAATTTCTAAAATATTCCTACAATGGTCCACTTGCATATGTAGGAATGGTTATTTCCCAAGAGCTTGTTATCTAAGCTCATATTTGAGATCATGAATTGTAGTGGGATATCTTCCCATTACATTTATATAAAGCTCAGTGATTGGACTGTATGGGAGGTAGGAGGAGTGAGGAGTCAGAAGCAGAGAGAGTAGAGATGTAGGAGCCATGGAGAACCACGGATCCAGGATGGTCCTGGGTCACGATTTATATCTTAAGGTTAGATATTGGGAAACACCTCTAATTGTGTGAGCATCTTGTTAATTGAGCATTACCAAATATATAAAGCTATTGGATAGTCTTTAAGCATAACAGTCTCATTTATACCAGGTACTGTGTGGATGGTAGAATGGTCTGGGCTCAGCCAAGCATTGTGGAGACAGTGTGGTAGATTGGCAGAGCCATCTCCCATGCTGGAGTCTTGTGGGTGTCAAGGCCGTTGCTTCTGGCTTGCCTGACCTGGTGTTCTGAGCTGAGCAGTGGTGGGAGAACACTGATGCTCATGGCCTCAGGCCTTGCCTAGTCGGGAACATGGTGGCCCCGTAACAACAAGCCAGATCAGGGCCACCATTTTAAATATTACCATTAACAATCAACCACATCTTATAGGCATTGTCTCATGCTCTGTAGTCAGGGATATGAAGTGGATTTGCTGAGCCAACATTTCAGCTCTATCAATTCTGAGCTATATAACCCCTCTCTGAATTCTTATTTGTTAATCCACAAGCAATGTATGGGGACAGTGACAGAGCCTGCCTTGTCAGGTCATCCCAGGGAATAACTTATACAAATAAATCACTCACATCATTGCATAACATACAGTGAGTAAAAAATATATTTTAGCTCTTATTATAATGCACAGGGTTGGGACTGCAAGAGAGTTTTGTTTGGAGACTGTTTCTACACTGATGGGTTACTGTATTCAAGGATTCATTTCTGCCGTATCATGTTCTTTAATAGATGTGAGAATTAGAGAGCTGAGCAGGAAATAATAACAGCAATGGCCAGCTCTGTTCTCCTATCATCTCAACAGTTAAGTAAACATACACATCTTGCCCATCATCAGTTAAAATCGGACTACAGGCTTAACCTTTATTAGAATTACTTCTCAGAGACAATGCAGCATTTCCTATTTCTTATGCATGTGTTTATGGGTTTTTACACACACACATACACACACACACACACACACACACACACGATTGTCTGGAAAGTCTCTAATATAAAAACCGAATTTTAAAAAAAACCTTGAGGATCTGTGTTTCTGATAAGAGTGGTAGGAGATGTAGCAAGGCATGAGTGCCCACTGGACACCAGAGGCTAA
The DNA here is from genome assembly GCF_004785775.1 of Grammomys surdaster. Lineage (NCBI taxonomy): Eukaryota > Metazoa > Chordata > Mammalia > Rodentia > Muridae > Grammomys > Grammomys surdaster. The sequence continues at coordinate 2,564,575 of NW_021604730.1, forward strand.
TAAACAACAAGCCTTTGCCAGGGATTGGCTACCTCTTTTGAAATTGTTGGCAAGTGAAGTCCTCCTGTAGATCATGAAACATTACAGTCTATTGCTACCACTCTTAACTTCTCTCCAGAATTACATGGTAAGATCCCATTGCTGAAAACATTATATATTCAAGTCACAGCACGTGGAAAATCAAGCTGGTACTGACCTGAAAGCTTCATCCCTACTGTCTAGCTTTCATAGTGCTGGAAAGTGCTAGACATACTACTAGAAAAGAAAAGTAATAAGTCCTACATAGTTGTAAACCCTGCATGCTGCAGTAGAGAACAGACTGGCAAGATATGCCCACTGTTGTAATAGTGCTATGAACATCGTAGAGTAACTAACCAGTTCTGCTTAGAGTTAAGTCCTGCTTTACAAGATGGAACTCATCATAGGCAACAAGAACTTATGACTACACAGATCATATGTCCTAGGGGAAAACCTAATTTTATTTTTCTAATGGACATAGTATTTTTGCTAATGGACATTTTTCTGCTAACTGGACATAGTTTTAAACCAACTCCTAAGAACTTATCAGATTACACCCATAGATAAATGTGTCTGTCAACTTTCACTGGAGAAGCTTTATAGTTGATAGTCAAGGTGCAGAGAATGCTATACTGCAGAAAATTCAGCTCTAATTATAACATTTATATATTAATACTCCCATCCCACAAGGCCTAAAGATCATTGTACAGGAGAGCAGGAAATAGTATAGGAGCCAGATCCAGTGGCTGACTATAAGGAAATATTGTTTTCTGGACATGAGAAGGGCTGTTGCACATAAGAACATACAGATGATCAAACTAGACAAAATTCCATAAAGGGCCATTATGCACAAAGTCTCTAGCTGAGGAGCTATTGGCAGTTGGTAGCTTCTGGGACGGGAACAGTCAAGTTTCTTTAGTGGTTGTGACCACTGGTGAATGGGCCTCCAGTGCATGGTACCATATACCAAACTATATGGGCAGCACACATTGGTCTTGATGGGTTTAAAAAACAAACCAAACAAAACAACAAAACAGTGCATACAAAATTGCATGCATAGGGAAGCGGGGATGGATCTGGGAAGAATTAGAAGCTGAAATATGATCAAAACACATTGCATTACATTTTCAAAGAGTAAATGAAAATGAAGACTAGCAGACTGTGATGAATGATCATGGCCAACCTTCTTGCAGTCTACCTTTCTCTGCTAACGCCCTGAGCTTTTCCTTTTCTAGTCACCCACGTGACTTCCCAAACTTCAGTTCCCTGAAGAGACAAGCAAGCTACTCAAAGGAGCCTTATATGATTTACTGATTTACTTACTGACCAGTCTCTCAGCCCACATGACATCCTTAAAAAGCAAAAACAGCACAAAGAAACACGACAAAACAAGGGCCACTCTGACCCTGAGTAGCATAGAAATGTTCACCACCACTTACTTAATTCTTAGCAATTCCATGTGTATTTGTATTGTACTGATGGTCTGTGAAATAAAACTCTGTCTCTTATTCCATATCTTATATTAGGGCTATAGTTGCTGACTATATTTTTATAGGAAAACAAAAATATAACTGCTTAAGCAGTTAAGTTTTCCATATTGTGGTTAACAAATAAAAATTTAAAAATAGCATTTATCTTTCCTTCAGTCATTATTTTGTTGAAGATGTGATGCTAAATGCCTCTCTGTGAATTAATTCCTCAGTAAGACTTCAATTAACTTATGGGGCAAGCCTCATGGTTTTGACCCTCTGTACCCATGGATTCCAGGAGCTGAAAAAAACATTTTTTAGTTTCTGTACTAAATGTCTATAAGCTGATTTTCTTATCATTGTTCCCTAAACAGTACAACCTAACTACTTATGGGCCATTTATACTGTGTTAGGGATTGTAAATAGTTTAAATGTTAAAGTACAAGAAGTGATCCAGTTATATTCAAACACAAACCTACTTTAAATAAAGAGACTTGGACATTTATAGAGTTTGACATCTGTGGAATGTCCCAGATTCTGTGCTCCACAGGCAAAGTGGACCCTCTTCATAGAACAAGGCCAAAACAGCTAAGTGGTTAAGCATTTTGCCAAGGAACTCAATTCCATATGTGGAATCAAAAAGCAACTCCTAAAATCCAAGGTTGGATTCACAGGTGGCTCAGTGCCTAAATTTAAAAGCAGGCAGCAGAATGGCCTGTAGTAAGAACTAGATTAAAGTATGTGTATATAAGTCTGGATTTGGAATAATAACGTGTAATTTAAATGGTTGCTGACCTCTGAAAAAGGCTTTTGGATTTCATGTTAAATTCCTGTGGCTGCTGCAGCATGTTAGTGCATACCTAACAGGGTTAAAAATCAATACATTTGTTTCACTGTCAATTTTGCCTTTGCCATATGCTGTGTGTGTGTGTGTGTGTGTGTGTGTGTGTGTGTGTGTGTGTGTGTATGTTTTAATCAAACCAGTGTCTTCTCTAAAGAATGGTTCATCCTGGTCACTGGGGTAATCAGATGGAAAGTAAAGGTAGACTTGCCCATGACATGGTGCTAAGAACCTTCACAGAGGAGCACATTTTGGAGGATTCGGTAATCACAGAAGTCTCAAGAGCAGCAGAATCATGGTCATAAAGAATGGCCAGGAACAGTCCTCTACCAACCCCCTCTGACTTAGACAATGGTGAAGTGAGGCCTGTCCCATGTCATGGTAGGTTGTTCAAGTTCCTGAGCCACCAGCTAGGTCCTGATTCTCCATCATAGTACCTACATGAGACTACACCTGTCAATATCTTGCTTCTACCTCGAGAGTTCAGTACTAAATTTCTAACCTGCATAGTACAGGAGGATTCATTTGTTCATGGTCCCTACTAAGTCTCTGACAGTTTGGTACATAGTGACAACCTAGAACTAATTCCATATACTCAACTAACGTCAGCCAGGATTTTCTGGGATAAAGACACCAACACCACTGGTGGTCACAGGGTTCACTACACTTTGTGGCTCTTCATCTACACACATGTTGTACTTTCTATATACTTTTCAAAGACAGTAGCAGATAGAAAAGTTCTCATGGTGTAATTTATGAAGTTGCTGATGTCATTAATCCTTCTGAACAGTACAAGTAATTTCCAGGAAAAAATGAATTCAAAGAGAACATTCCTTTATGAGAATGTACTAAAAATATATCAGTTAATGCAATTCTGGGACATGTTCTTAGAGCACAGAAGTAATGGAATCTGAAGGCGCAGTAAGAGAAGAGGTATTAAGAAAGATGAAATTATGGAAGTCACCTCCCAAGGTGATTCTAACAGGGTTCAGAGGCAAATAAAACAACCAGTAAATAAAAAGCCTACTTTCCTAGTCTTTTTCTTTGACATTTTTATAGTCTACCAGCTAGCAGTGAGGAAAAGCTCAGTCAACAGTCATTTATTTCATTTTTGATTGTCATCTGCTAGGAATACTTCCATCATGCGTTTGTTCAGGAGACAGTGATTGTACCCTGATATCCAACCAGTCAACAAAAACCTTTCTACTTCCAAAAGTGTACAGATCATTGTGGAAACAAAAGAATAAAAGGGTAATTTTAGTAGCAACTCGAAAGTGCTACATTTGGCATAAATGCAAGGTGCTATTTGTCATCATTGTGAGAAAAAAAATTGTCCTAAGCAAGAGTCTAGAAATTGGATTAAGTCTGAATATAAGCTTCATGAGAGTAGGCAGGGATAAGTCTGAAGCTATAAGCAGAAATCACAGGCTAGAGGGACTTTATTCTGCAAAAATAATTTGCATCCTAGCTGGGAGAACAATCAGACCCCTGAAAGGAATAGAGTGCTGCAATATATTTAAATATCTAATTTTAAAATTCTGCTTCTAGAATTCTATTCCTTAATGTGTCTAGGAACGATGACCACATGTATCGTTTACTATTTACCACTCAATTAATGATCAAAACCTAAAAACCAAGTCTTTCAATGCTTTGGACAACAGAAAGCACTGGGTTAGGATTCCTGCAGCACACACAGTTGCCTACCTGGAGGCAAGCTGTGCTCTGTGGAAGCCTCACTTTGTTGCTGAGAGGAGGAGTGAGTGGTGAATTCACACAGCAGGAGCCACATGGAAGTTCTGCTATCCAATGTGGTCATCAGATTAGCAGTGCCAGAACCCATCCTGAGTCTTGGTGACCCTGACATCTTTCTAATGAAGGAGGATGAAAAGTCACTGAATCTTCACTAGAGACCTCTTGTCCCTCCTGGTCATTTATATATGAATCTCTCCTGTTTGCACTTGGCTTCATAAGGTGAGATATTTAAAGGAGGGACTCTATCTTTGCAGCTATAGGGAAGCTGTCATCCATGTAGAAACTTACTTTGGGTTATTACTTAGACTTTTAGGAGGAAGTGGGTATTGTTCATATATCCCCAAGGAAGGGATTCTTACAAGTTCTAAAGGATTAAACATTCACAGACAAAAAGCTACAAAAATCAACTGGTAATGAATGCTCCCTATTAAGTGCTGGGTTATATAATCATTGGGAGGCATTTCTAGAAGTTGAGGGGAAAAAAAGGAAAACTGGTGCCTTTTTCTCTTAAATGCAGAAGAAAAAAGGAAAAACTTCATATTGTTTGTCTGAAGCTACGCAAGCCACTGACAATGGACATCTCACCCTACAAGGACAACATCCCGTGTCAGTGTGGTGAATTACAAATTAAAGAAATGAGAAAAAAGAGAGCGAGGTCCAAGGAAAGTAGATTAATAATGGAAATAATTAAGAGAGGAAAGCAATAAACTCTAAAACGGGCAATCAGTGGGAATATGAATGAAACAGAAAGTTGATCCCTTAGAAGATCATTGAAATGAGCAGAACTTAACCAAACTGGTAAAGACTAACGAGAAAGATGGACGTTATGCTCATGAACCATGAAGAAAACCAACATTGATGTCCCATGAAAAGAGAATGGTTACTAAGCAAGCATATGCTCACGAACTTGGTGGTTCAGATCAAATGGATACCATCTTTGAACAAGAGGAAGTAGAAAACCTGCTCATTCAATGCATTTCAAACGCAAGAAACCAAATCTCCAATTAAATGTATAGAGAGAGCTTTAGGTGTGTACACATATTCAACTTTTTAAATTCGTTCTGAAAACTAATAAGACCACTCCCTAATTCATTGATATGAAAATACTATTACATGAACATCACAACATATAACATGAGATGCCAACCATGAACAGACACCTGAAAACCTTTGCATAAATGTTTGACAATAACATTGAGTAAAAATAATATCAGACTGTGACTTACCTGAAAGAAAAATTTAAACAATGTGATTCACTACACCACCACCACCACCAAAATGACTATTTATATGTAGAAAAGTCATTGAAAGACTTCAGTATTTAAGTAAAAAAAAAATTCAGAAAATGAAAGAGAACTTTCTGAACTCAATGATGTCTATGAATAAATTTCATCTTTCCTAGGATGTAATGATGAGAGGATAAATGTTTCCCATCTAATGTGATAAATTACAGGGATCCACTCTGAGCTTACTCACATTCTACATAAAACAAGTAATTGTCACTATTAAATTCTACTTAAAACTTAATTCAGTAAATGTTTTAGAAGAAAATGAAGGGAGATCACTGTGCCTTTGGGTTGGACAAGGAGATCTGACATAAATAACAAACACACAATACAACTGAGAGATATTGATAATCTGGGTTCCACCACAATTAAATAAAATTTGCTTTGGAAAGCACTCAATTAATTAACATCCAAGGCATATAAGGAGAGAACATTGGTGAATCACAATGTCAGACAAATGTCAGAGACATCACAAACTTTAGGACATATACTCAAAATATTGAGTAAAATGTCACATAAGAAAAGCTACAGACCTCAGTTTAAATTATGTTGATTTAGGCTGTATAGCAGATCCTTTTTTAAGGTACATGACTTCCCCAGCCCAGGGTAATGGGCTAGATTTTCAGTACCAAGAACTATATTCCTCTTATTGAGTAGGTCATACGTCCAGTAAGACAGAGGTGAGTTATCACCAATATATGCTGCTTATTGTGTCTTTACCAATATCTTGCCATGCTGGTCATTGTTATGGTTCACAGATATTGCAGAAAAAATTGATTGCTTCTCTCCCTTTGCAGTCTATATAGTATTTTCTGGGTCTATATTATAGAAGCTCTACTACAGAAAGGAGACTTTCAGGTCAGATCCAGTTAAAATCTTTCAAAACCTGTGTCTTCAGCAACGGGGCCTCACCCTCGACCCCTGACAAGCAATCAAGAGAATCGCATGTAGTTTATATTGTTTTGGAAGGCGCTTGAACAACCCTAACCAAACATTCAGAAGGACATTTTCTCTAGTGCCTGAGACAGGGGTTTTGTTAGTTTGAGGCTCTTTAGAGAAGCATTATTAACTTAAGAAATTAGCTTCCTTCAAGGCACACACACACACACACACACACACACACACACACACACACACGCAGAGAAAGAGAGACAGAGATACAGAGAGAGACAGAGACACAGAGGGACACAGAGAGAGACTTAATGTATGATGAATAAATTAAGGCAAGCATAACTTTTTACCACATTCCAAATCTTATCTTTATGCCCATGGAGAAGTGCAGCTACTACCCCTCACTAAAGCAGCCTTTTTTTCACAGCAACTGAAAACCATAACTGACACAACACAGAGATCAGTGGACTGAGGGGAGCCCAGCTCCAACAGATACATCTATATCACAGCCCCTGCATCTATGGAAGGAAAAGAGGCTACTAATTTAAGAGTGGGAAGTCATGGAAGGAGTTGGGGTTAGGGAACCTGAGAGGGCATGGGGTAAGGGGAGGATAAGGGCAAGGGAAAATGATTCGACTATATTTTAATTTAAAATGTATAAAGAACCCAATATTTTTTAAAAATACATTAAAATTGTAAAGTCTCAGTAGAAACAATTAAGAGATGGGTTACATATTAGAGCAAGTTTTAAAACTAAGATGGTATTTACACATCACAAGGTAACTGACTATGTTTATTGATAGATGTTAGGGTCGTTGATCATTCTGAAATTGTAATGTCAAGGGCAAGAAATTGCACTGCAAGTATTTTTGAAAGATTCAAACAGCAGACAAGAGGGATAACCTTTTTAGACTGTAGAAGTCTTCTACATCATTGGGGTGAAGTCACCTTAGAAGCTGGATACTTACAGGTCATCTAACACCTTTACCCCAACATCAGCAGAAACTTTAATAGTTAAACCCACCATATATGAGGGAATAGTAACAATACTGATAATTGACAAACTGCCCAGATTCAACCTGGTTGTGCTGAGGAATTGTGCTGCCTCCTTTTCCCAGCCAATGCCCTATCATTTAGCTGAAAAATTATCCACATAATTATATCATGGATGGGCTACATATGATATCATTTCATTTACATAACATTTTGGAAATTAGAAAAGTATCAGAGTAGGCTCACTGGCACTAGAACACCAAGAGGCAATTTTCTGACAGCAAAACTCAAATATCTCCATTAGAAAGGCGGGTGTGTAACTGTACCTCTGTTAAAAGCCACAAACACATTCACTTCAAAGGTAACTTTAATCAGACAAAGGTTATAGAGATATCACTGCACACCCACTAACATCCTACATGCGAAGGGTTAGGACTTCAAGTGTTAGTGAGGATATAGAGTTCATCACACACAGACACACACACACACACACACACACACACACACACACACACACACACCGCCTCAGTGCTGTTAGTCCCACTGGTAGGGAGGGCATTTTTAGTATTCAAATTGATTTCTGGCTAACCATCCTTTAGAAGTTCTACAGAGGCAACATGAATTACAACCCAAGCCAGTATCTGTTGCCTCATGGTACCATCCTACTGTATTAACTTTGTGACCCAGGGCTCTATGTGAGTGATGTACTCTGCCCTTTACGGTCTGCCTGGATAATAGAACCTGAATTCTCTGTTGTTTTATTTGTATCATAAGTTCACGTCGAGAAACACAGCTATTGGGGGATTGCCTGTAGGAAATCCACTCACTTCTTTACCTATTTTAAATTTCATTTTCAATACATTATAGAACTGTGGCCTCTGTGTGCCTTACTTAGGGACATTTTAAAATTGTCTTTAATAGTTGGATATTATGGTACACACCCTCTAGCCCAGTATTCAGGAGAAGAAACTGGGTTATTAACGTTTGAGGTCAGTCTGTACTATATTGTAAACACAAGGTCAGCCTGAGCTATATAGCAGGATACTGTCTCAAAAACTAAATAATTGAAACCAAGACATGAAGCTGTATCTCCATGCTACACTCCTTGTGCCACAAGCACAGAGCTCTGAGCTCTATGATTGGCACTGGAACAGGTAAAGAAGAGCCCCTTTTATTGTTACTTGAAGGCAGGATATCCCCATGTAGCCCAGGCAAGACCCAAACTCTAGATCAGCCCAGTCAAGAATTTACCTTATATTCTGAGTCACCTACTCTCATTGAACCTAGGTCTATCCAATTGAGCTAGGCTGGCTAGCAGGTCCAAGATACCCTATCCTCATCTCCTTCCCTGGTGTGAGATTATAAATATATACAATGTACCACTATACCTGAGTCTACATGTGTATGCTGAGCATCAGACTCAGACCCACAGTTACTTAAAACTAAACCACATTCCCCACCCCTTAGTTCACGTTTAACCTCTTATGATCACTTTTTTTAAATGGACAAGGGCAACAGTATTTTACAGTGTTGTTATAAACACTAAGTTTGAAGGTATCATGAGGCCCTGAGTAAAATAACAACAAAATCAATTTTTTATTGATATACATGCATTGATAAAATTAGTATTGAATTTAATGCAGTTTTGTGCATTGGCTATGGTATTTGCCATAGAATTTAATATGTGTTGACAAAACCTGGTCCAGAGAAGCAGTTTAATGTTCCTAAATTCACGTCAATGTATAGTAGAAACTTAAGGGTTCTTTGGAAAGTCAGTTCTGTTTATGGTGTTTTGCTGGAGCAAACATGTGAATGAATGTTTCCTTAAAGTGGACACAGGTGTGAAAGGCTAAGACCAACTAGTGAAGGAACATTTCACTGAAGCAGACACAGGAGAAAGGATGTTCTGCTAAAGCAAGCATGTGAAAGGACACATAATAAAGGATCTTTTGCTAAAAGTACACATGCATTTATATTGTGTAACATGCATTTACATTCTGTAACATGCATTTACATTGTGTAATTGAACTGCACTTGTTGGGAACTCCATAGACAGAAATGCACCAAAAAAATTCTGGTGGTGTGCTGTAGTTTCTTGCCACTTCCATGGACTCAGGCTGATTAGCAGAGTGATGTCAGCTGAAACAGTTGCATGTTCTGAGGCAAGCCCCGTAGAGGACACATGATGTTTGGAGGGAGTATAAATAGGACACAGTGAAGGATCCTGAGCAAGGGCTGCTTATAGAGCTACCTGTGCAATGGATGTGGGTCTCATATCTACACTGAGAGAGGCACAGCTGAGAACTTCTCCTGGTGTTCCTTCTGGTCCTTTCTGCTGACTTGAGCCGAAGCTGAGGCCTGGTTCCCTGCTAGGTCATGTCACTGCTATTGCTAAACAGACTCTACTGAACTGGACTGTTGGTATATCCATGAAATGTGTGCAAGTGGATTGAATTTGTGAACTGAACTGCAGATTCCAGACAGCATAGATGGGAGTTGCTCCAAAGAACCTTTCTAAACAGGTCGACTGACTTCCCCTGTCTCTTCCCCCCTCCCCCTGAATCCTTTCTTTCCCACTACCTCTGGTGGGTGGTGGGCTAAAAAGGAGGTTAAAGCATTTAAGAACCATCATTAAAAATAGGGATTAAAACAAATTAAAGTTACACCAGGGTCTAGAGAGTACAAAGGAGCCTTTAACTCCAGATCTTGAAATCCTCCTGCCTCAACTTTCTTAGTGCTGGGGTGATGAGCATGAAATTTATACAGTTTTTTTTTCTGAGTTTGAGTAAACTTTTTATACGTGGAATATATTCATTGTATGTTTTTATGTTCCTAAAATTCTTGCTGTTTTAAGTGTTCTTGTGGATGAAAGCATCTTTGTCACAACCCTTGTTTAACATGAACATAGCCTAACAATGATGTTACACTGTAAGCCTGCTCATATGTACTTCCAGTAAGTCCCGGCCAAACACTCTGTGAGTTGAGAAAATTACTGACTTTTACTCAACAGACACGTTTGTTGCCTAAGGGTCTGTTAGGAAGAGAAGATTTGACAAAATCAACTAGACCCATATCTCTGATGTTTGATTTTTCTTAAACCAACTATATGTTTGTGAGATTTCTGGACTTCATATTTATTGTAATTTATATAAATGGGAGCATAGTTATTCTCAGTCTTTCTGCATCTATATTCCTTTGCTTCCAAAATCAACTATTAAAATGATTTGCTTGGACTTCCGAGATAGCTGTTAGCAAAATACTTGCCATGCAGGAAGGAGGACCAGGATGCCCAAACCCATTTAAAAAGTCAATTATTGCAGCTCATCCCCTTAATCTCAGCACTGGAAAGTTAGAGAAGGGTAGCTCAGCAGCTCCCTTGCAAGTCAGTGTAGCCTGATTGGTGAGCTCAGAGTTCAGAGAGAGACCTAGCCTTAAAACATAAAGAGCAAAAGAGATGGACACCTGACTTTAGCCCTCTAGCCTATGTGTGAACACATGTGCATACATTTGCATGTTTACACACACACACACACACACACACAGACACACACACACACCCCACAAAGAAACAGTATAACTTAATTTTTTTCAAAACTATTTTTAATGATGGTTCTTAAATGCTTTAATTTCCCTTGAAGCCTACTACCCACCAGTGGTAGTGGAAAAGAAAGGATATGGGGGAAGTAGACCTGTTTAGAAAGTCTCTTTGGAGCAATTCCCATCTGTGTTGTCTGGAAATCTGCAGTTCAGTTCACAAGTTAGCAGTGTCAATTTGATCCACTCACTAATACTTCACAGATACACTAGCAGTCCAGTTCAGTAGAGTGAGAATAGCAACCACGAATCAGCAGTGGTGGTACTACTTAGCAGTGACAGACAGCCAGGCCTTAGTCTCGACTTGATTCATCCGGAGGGAGAGACAGGGCCAATAGGAACACCAGGGAAAGTTTTCAGCTGTACCTCTCTTATTGAAGCAAAAATCAGCAAACACATGAGACCAACAAGTGTTGAACAGCTAGCTCTAGAAACAAGCTAAGCTCAGTCTCTGTCACAGCCCTAGTCCATGCAAGCAGCAAGAAACTGTAGCACACCACCAGATGTTTTTTGTTTCATTTTTCTCTATGGAGTCCCAAAAAACGGAGCTAACTAAGCAATGTAAGGTGGACCATTAGCAAAGAATTCCTCATCACATGTCCTTTTAAGTGCTTGCTTTAGAAGAACATCCTTTCTCCTGTGTCTCTTTCAGAGAAATGTTCCTTCATGAGTCTACCTTAGCCTTTCACCTGTGTCCACTCCAGGAAGACACTCCTTCATGTGTCTGGCCCAGCAAAACACCATCCAACACGACTGCCTTTTCCAGGAACACTAAAGCTTCCACTTCAAAACAGGGAATTTAAAAATCTATAAACAAGTTCTCTTGCTTTTAATAATGGGGGGCGGGCCTTCAATTGGTTGTTTAAAGGGACAATATCCTTTCAATGTTGGAAATGAAAGGAAGTCAGACAGGTGGGGGGAGAGAATTATTTTATTTATGGTATGACAGGGAACCAGAATATATGAACATTGATCCTCTCTGAAATTTAAGCAAGTCAATTTATTGTATAATCTGCGAAGAGACTTTCAGTAACAAAATGTGTGTTTACAGCCCCTTCTTCACAGACCACAGACCACAGAATATGCACCACCTTTCTTTTTCTTTTCTTTTTTTTTTTTAATTAACCCTGTCCTTTATTCTCTTACCACCATTGGGGATTATGCAGCCTGACTGCAAAGAAATGCACAGACTCCCTTTAGGTTGTACCTGACACTTTAAAAGGAGACAGTGGGTGGTGGTCAGCAATTACTACATACTACTGCTAAGCAATTCTGTCCCACTCATCACTGAGGTACATAAACCATGAGGTCCCTGAGTGTTGTCACCACAGCACAAAACAGCCAAGAGAAAAGCACAGATGCTTTACAGGGATCAGGGACATGTGGATGTATCTTTATATGAGCACATGTTTGTGTTGTATGTGTGTGTGTGTATACATGTATCTGTTTATGTTGGGACTCGTCTCTGTGTGTGAGCATGTGCATGCACTGACCTGCAGTGTCTACCGGGTTTCAGGCTTCAGTATACCTGCAACAATCTGCTCTAGATGATCTCTGTCTTTGGTATTTACAGTGGCCCCTCCCACTTTCCTCAGACGTGTGGTTACAACAGACAGTGATTGCCTAGTCACCAGAAGTGGTGATGGGCACATGGTCACTGTATTGGAAAGCTGAACATCTGGTTGGAGGTACCTTGTGTAGTCTGCAGGGTAAGGGCTTAGAGAAAATACCAGCAGGTGTGTCAGACTCTGCAGAGGAACAAGAAGGAGCATGGGAGACAGGTGAGCCATGAGGAAGGCAGTTGACATGTGGCTTTTACCAGGGCAAAAAGTTCAAATTGTTTGGTATGTTTTGACTGTGTGACTTGTAATGTGGATTTTGTTTGATGGGTGTAGTTTTTAAAACCTTCTTGGCTTTGTCCTGTAAGTATTTAAGTTACTTGAAAATGAAATTTTAAGATTTTTTTTTCCTAGTGGTAACAACAGAAAGGTCAGTCTAGACCTAGGCATTCCCCCATCCTACACCAAGTGATAAAATTTAAATCCTGCTGTGTGTTTCTTCCCTACCCTTTATCAGTGAAAGAGGTCACTCTGCAGGTGTCTGTCTGTCCACCTCAACCCCTGCTTCCCACCTCTGTCCTGCTGTGTCTTTTCTGCTAGTATTCTCTGAAGTCTGTCCTTTCCCCATCCTACCTTCCCCTCTGTGAGCCTCAGGGGTCTGCCCTTGTCTTACTTCTTGCCTCACAGACTCTCAGCACAGGAAGCTGTGTCCTCATTTTATCCTTGTTTCTTTGGAACAACCATTGTCCACTGCTAAGTAAGTTTCCAGGGTCTCCCAAACTATTATTTTAGATGCTTGGCCAACTTTTTGGTTATTTGATTGAAAATTACCTACAGTTCTTCTTTTTTCTTTGCTGGGAACACAAGTCAGGCTGTTTTGAAAAGATGCAGCTGAAGGAAGTTTCTCAACCAGCCAAAACAGCTTCAGTTCAATATGGGTCAGACGTGTATGCTTGGTCTTAAAGAATGATATGAGGCTCTTTGTATATGCAATATTTTACCCTGTGTCCTCTTTTCAGTGATTCATTCCTATAAATGTAGCCTCAGCATGATTGTCCTGAGCAGCTCTTTCTACGACTCTTAGTTTTCTGCTTAGTCTTTTGTTAGGAACACATAATTGTATCATAAATAAAGTGATTATGGTAAGCTTAAAAAAATAAACTTTGGTCTAATTGGTTTTTTTTATTTCAAATGAAATCAAAACATATTGTTTGAAATACAAGTTTTGGGGTTGGAGAGATGGCCCAGGGGTTAAGAGCTTGTGCTGCTCTGAAAAATGACCAGATATGTTCCCAGCATCAGATCAGATGGCTTACAACCATCAGAAACATCAGCTCCAGGTGATCTTATGACTCTGGATTGCACTCACATGTCCACACAGACACACACTGAAAAGTTTTAAAAAATATTTTATAACACAATGGCAGTTTGTTCAGGATTTCTCAAAGTATTAACTTCTAGAACCCATTTTCTGAGATCCCTAGTGTAGGTTCTGTTGCTATTGTTATTGCTCTCTTGGGAGATACCATACTGAGAGTTCATCATCCTTTTGGATACATCCCTTAATTAGTATGGGCTACAGCAGTTTTAATAGTTTTGAAGCTTTGGAGAGTATGTCAAAGAAGTCCAGTATCTCTGGTCTCACCGTAAGAATAGGAGAGCTGACGCTAACTACTCAAATCCCTCTCCTAATAAATGGGATTTGCTTTTGTGTCTGTCGCCATTTCATTTAAAAGAAAAAAGTAAGAGAACTGCTGTCATCAGCAAGTGGACATGTGCAGGAGAAGTTATCGAAGACAGCATCTGAGTACTGATGTTTGAGCATAATGTCTGTTGCTGTGGGTTCTTGGAGTTGGTATTTAGGAGACGTAGATAGTACTTAGATGATCTTTATTGAACTACAGCTGTTTGTGTTGGGTGTTAGCTGGAATGTGTTTTTGTTCCTTATGAAACCAAGACTCTGAGTGATTCTTTTATATTTTCTGTCAGTAATCATACAGTGTAGGCTTTTTCCTCCTGTCTCGTTTTGGAGTAAGCAGAAAGCCATTTCTGAGCCCTTCTGTGTGTGGATGAGCACTGTACGGCTCATCCACAGATGCATTGAGCATAAAGAGTATGATGTGACATCAGTACTATGGTTTTCTTCCTGTAAAGATTTTATTTTAATTTTTATGTATATGTGTCTGCATCTATGTGTGCTCATGTGTGTGCTATTATAGGTCGTTATGAGCATCCTGAAGCTTGTGCTGAGGACTGAATTCTGGTCTTCTGCAAAAGAATCATATACTCTTATCTGCTGACATGTCTCTCCAGCACCCATGATGCTCTTCCAGTGAGACAAAATCTCAGTTCAGATTGCTTAATGGAAAATGGCATTTATTGTCTTAGTAGCTGAATCAGAGCCAGAAGTTAAAAGCTCAAACATGAACCTCAGACAGTGATCAGAGCTCACAAGGACTGTGCTTTTTGGTAATGTCTTCTGTGTGTTACTCCTATGTAGGTTAGTTTTGTAGACTGCTAAAGAAAAGTCCCCAACCCTAGTGCTTTCCATCCTGTAATGACTTTAATCTTAGAAGGACTCAGTCTCCATACTCCTTCATGTTTTCTCTCCCTTTCTCATTTTTGCAAGTATACATTATGTACATGTGCTGTGCATTCCATGTGTATATAGGTATGTAGGGCCTTAGGATACATTCAAGATAAGCTAAAAAGATACAGAAAACCAGTAAATGTAGCATACCAAGCTCCAAGGAAGAATGTATCTGTCCTCACTTCAGCCATCTGGTGAGTGGTTAGGGGGATGTAAGTATTAAGTGTTAAGCCACTGGGGAAAACATCAAGAGACACCACTACTCATCTCACCCTCAACAGGATCATAAACAGATCTGAAAGTTCCACAACCCCACACAAACCATACGGCCGCAAAATCCTGTCAGCATGTGCTGTGGTATAATAAAAGCCAGCCATAAATTCATAAATGTATGCAGTTCTCAGAGGGGGCTGTTGTGGAGAGCACAGCAAGGCTTGTTCAGTCTGGAGGACAGAGATGTACTCATGACACTTCTGGGTAACAGAAGAGGCCAATGGTCCTTTTCATGTGTGCTCATTGTCAGCTCTGAGTATTGAAGAGAGCAGAATTCTGGATGCATGTTAGTGTGTGAAGACCAGCCAGAGGGCTTCCAGTGGAAGAGGAGCCCTTGTTAGTATGAAAACATTGGAAGTGACAAGGCTGGCCTGGATTAGAAAGAGACGCAGCTGAAAGAAGTGGGCACACTGAGCCAACAGTCACAGCCTGTCTATGGGGACTGAAAAGTGTCTGAAGTCTGAGCAGAGAACTTAGCAAATACTCAGACTCTACAGAGCATGAGCAGAATCCCAAGTCAAAGTAGCCACATGAGACTAGAAGCTCTAGGTGAAGAGAAGGCAACGGCTGTGGATGTGGGTGCTTACTGGAGGAAAGATCCCAGGGACCCACAGAGAGCAAAGCTTGGTGCAATGGACCCAATTTGTTTACTGTGTGGCCAGGTTCTGGAAGGCAGAGAAATGTGAAGGAACCCAGAGACAGAGACAATGGAGTAGGATGACAGATCAGGTCCCAGGCAGGGTAACAACTCAAGTAGAGTTGAGAACATAGAAGGCAAGGCTAACCTTGCCACAGAGGTAACTGCCCCAGGCCTATGCTTCCTCTTAGCTCCTTCTCCAGACATGATTATTAGTTGCAGGCAAGTGTGGAGACCACAGATCTCTTCCATTAGGACAGATATACATTCGATGGTCTAGGTTTTCACACATGATCTCAACATGCTTTTATCAATGTTTTGTTTTGCTTTAAGTGCACTATTTACAGCTTTACGACCCTGACCCACACTTGATTTTTAGAGTAGTTGCCTGGCTCTAAAGGAGTTACATGATCTCTCTGAACTTTACTCCTGTGGAGGGACAAAAGTATCATCACGGGGAGAAGTTCAGAGTAATTAAGCCATGCCATGTCCCAGTGCACAGCACCAGGCTGCACATGCAGTATTAGTGCCACTTCCTTCAGCTCTTCCCTTCTCTGCCACGCCTCCCTCACTTCCACTTGACACTGAGCTGAGCATGACAAGGGGCCACTGAAATCAGCTGTCCTTCCCTGAGATTCATCGAGGGAGAGACCGTCTGGGAGGCAAGCAAGTCTCACAATTGGGGGAATATCACTGTATAGCTCAGATAGGATTTAACATAAGAGAGACTGCAGTTTGCCCTTTGGCTCAAAGATCTACCTTATGCATCATGTTGGGTTGCAGCTGTTCAGACTCTTCTTTTCCTTCGGTTCCAGCCTCAACAGCATCTGTAGACTTTACCAGCTGTGAGGCTCCTGCACTGGGGACCATCCTGGTTGCTGCCTATGTATTGAATGCTTCCTGTGAATACCTGTGTGTCTGTGTCCATTTCTGTCTCTACATCTGGTCAAATACCATCTCCTATGCCATGTTACTCTATAGCTCTCTCCCACCTCTGCTAGCAATCTCCCTTCAAGTCTTTATCATCCCCCTTCTTTTCCATTCTAACATGCTGTGTGATTCAGTAGAATACTAAGTTTCAGCAGCAGCCATTTTTATAGCTATGAAACTTCCACAAGGAACGAAGCTTTCTCCATTTTATTTACTACCATAACCTGAGCTTTAACTGTAGGCTCTTAAACACTTGTAGGATTAATAAAAGGTGTGATCAACTAGAGAAATATGGGGACCTTCATATTAGCAACTTATCAAAACTCATTAAAAGAAGAAATGACTAGCTTTAATAAAAATTAAAATTAGGTATTTTTTTATTGATTCGGAGGTTATTCATATGAGAAAGAATTAAACACTAACTTTGAAATCAAATCTGATAAAAGTTAACTGAGAGGAGTTCTAAGTGAGGACATGTCTGTGATAGAGGGCCCAAGAGATTCTCTGGGAAATGGATAGAGACTCTGAAGTCGAGGGATATGGCTTCACTATAAAGTAACACAAGCAAATCTGAATTATCAATTGGAAACAAGAACTGTATCGTGTACAGTGTACATGAATTAAAGACTATTTGGTCTAATACTAAGGTGCTGATGGAAGTTGTCCAGTGTTTGCTCTTCATACTCAGAAAGTTGATGGTGCCATTGTCAAGAACTACATATGATTTTGGAAAAGAGACAAAATCAACCCATGGAAATGGTGCTGCACATCAAAGCTTGAGCTCCTTCTGAAGTGGGAGCAGTGGCAGATACAAATTTTCAAAAATAATTTGCAGGCTGATTTTGTTTTCTGCTTATCAGATGTCATGGCACAGATATATTACACACACACACACACACACACACACACGTGATATATAGGAAATATGTAAGGCTTCTCAATCTTTGAAAGTACATTTTAGAGAAGTATTTTAAGTTTTTCCAAAACGCTATGAAATACACTCTTTTATATGTTTATATTACGAAAGGTCATTAAACATAATTGAAAGTTCTCAATTTTCACAAATCTTTTAATATAGTTAATTATATTTAAATCTTGGTTTTCCTAACTCATCACCAGCAACTATGCTATCAGTGTAGAGGAACAGGGACAGCATTGTGTGTGGAATGTGTGTGCAATTTTGTCTACATGTATATTTCTGAGTTGAGTGTGTGAGATTATGTGTCTAAGTGTGTGTATATGGGATTGTATTTATGCAAATGCTTGGGTGTTGAGTGTGTGTGTCTGTTGATTAGTAAATGTGATTGTATCTATGCATGTATTTGTGGTTGTGGATGTGTGAGTGTTGAGTGTGTCTCTGGAATCTAATTATATAAAAACTTGAACGTGAAAAGATAAAGATCAGTAACAATTAAGCCTACTTTTGTCATGATTAGAATTTTTACTTTTGTGTTTCTAAGAAGCATTGGGGATCAGAAAATATGAAGCTTCTAGGTTTTGTTCTCTAAAAGAGTTATTGATTCAGGAATTTATTAAAGAAAAGATCAAGGTTATACTTCATGTTAATGAAGCCTAAGTCAGGAAGTAACATTGCTATTTGGTCTTTGTATGGTCATATTCCCCAGCCTCTCTCCTGGTTTTGAAACAACTTAAGAAATGGGTAGAATAGGGCAAGCATGCCCTTCCAGGCCTCCATGTGTTCTTAGCCATTGTGCCAGCACCAGTACCAGTATCTGCTGCCTGTGGACCCAGCTCTGATATCATTGGCACCCTGAGGTCTGGAGGCACATGTCCCCAGAATCACTCAGGGGATTCTCTATGAAGCAGAAAAAATGCAACAAATATGCTTTTGTGTTTTTTTTTAAATTAGCACAACTATTGCTAATTAGAGATAATACTTTTGGTTAGAACAAAATCTACTTAAAAGAACAATGCATTTCTATGATAGAAACATAAGTTCTTCGGTTTTTTAATTCTCTTACTTATTTATATTTATTTTTAGGAAGAAATTTCATTTAAAAATTACAATGTTTCTTTCTTGTCTCCCACCAATAGAGCAGGCAAAATTGGATTTCCCTGTAACAATTGCTGCCTGAGTCCTCTGCAGGGACAGGTGACTATGACACACTGTTTTCATATACAGGGTCTTCTGGAGGCTTCTGCTCTGTAGCACACACAGTGACAAAGCCCTAAAGTATCATCCAGAACTTAACATCAGGGGGTAGGCAGGTCAAAGTTATAATGTCTTTGACATTTCAGTGCTTTATTGTGTACACATATGAACAAGGATGAGAACAGGGAGACTCACATTAGGCAGTGATCAGACTTCTCTCTACTCTAACCATGAAGACATCAATACACCAAGCTCATGTCTCCAGTTTCCGTGACACCTGTACATCTATCAGTAATTATAGAGAACTTAAACTTCACAAATCAGGTGCAGTCCTCATCTCTATGTGTATATTACATGCCCTTCAAGGCTCAGGGACAATCACAGAAGACATCATAGAGTGTAAGACCTAGAAGTCAAGAAAGGTGGAGTGAAGCATCCTCTCAGAGGTGAACTCACAGCAGCACTAATTGTCTGCACAAGATAAAGCCAATGTACTAGTTCAGTGGAAAGAGGCACCACTCCCAGCTGAGGAATGGTAGACAATTCTCTTCTGGGGGAGGAAGAATCAGGTTTGTTACTGGTGAGAGACTTCTGGTAGGTTGATCAGGCCCCAGTGGTTGGCCTCACATCTTGCACATAAAAACAGAACCAGGTGGACTTAGTGAGATAAAAATTTTTTAAAAAGATATGAACGCTGGAGTGCAACATGATGCAGGGTTCAAAATTTGGAGGAGAAAAGTGAAGAGGTGAAGATGACCTAAATACATTGTATATGTGTCTAAAATTCTCAATGCACAAACAAAAAATAGTATAAAAGATTAAAAAGTGAAAAGCAAAATAATGTAATCACTCAAAACATTACACAATCCCATATGAAATTGATGCCACCTGAATATTTGTTTTTAAATTAATTTTAACTTGACAAATGTGTGATTTAAAAGATGATACCATGATATTGAAACATGATGTAGAATTAGAGAACCAACTATCATGCATCTTTTGTATCAGAAACTCAGCATCAACTGGTGTGTTCAATCATATGCTCACAATTTTCTTCTTCAGTCTCCCTAGCCCCATATGCAATACACAGTATTGATTGCTCTGTGTGTCAGATGCAGGTTCTGTGTCATGTGATAGAAATATAAGGCATAACACATTGCTCACCAAATTGGTTGATAATTTGGAAACACGTGAGAGAGACAGCTTAATGGAACATTTCTCTACAAAATTAAAACTATCAGTTTCAAATTTATTAAAATCTCTGTTCAGTGACTCTTTGTTCTGTTTTATTTTTTTATTTTTATTTTTTATTTTTTTGTAATAGGGATCTTACTCAGCCCCTAGCACGCCTGAGCTGCACTTCATGTCTACAAGCTTGGAAGAAGCTCTCATGTCAGCACTGACAGGCTGTGAACAACTCTTGCTCACTGTCCTCACAGGTCTCCGAGGATTTGCTGCTTTTTTAGCAGAAATCAAGTTTAGTTTTTTGACAGACACTTTCTAAAGACTTATCCATATTCTACACCTAAGAATGTGCACTGATATGTCTGAGAAATAATACTCAAGGCTGTTGAGTTCTTCTTTATGCACAGAAAGGTCAAAGGCTGCAACAGGAGAGGCATGATGAGAAAACCAGCAGGAGCAGCAAAAACTGATTTTATGGGATGTTTCCAACAGAAGGTTACAGAGGAAGTGATTCTCAGAGACCGCAGAAACACTGGATTTAGACGGGAAGATGCGCACATCCTTACTATTGAACTTTCAATGCCCTTAGAAGCTATTGGCCATGGGAAGCTTGAGGATGGGTAAGCTCAGTTTCTCAAATACAATATGGTCTCAAGGCAGTTCCTTATTTTTCTGTTTTAGACAGAACTCCTGTTGGAATCATGGCTAAAACAGATTCTGAATTTCTATCAAGTATTTCTAGCATTAAAGATTAGACAAGGTCTTAAAAGGCCAATGTACTTACATTTACTACTCAAACATCTGATACATCTGGTTTTCTTTAGAAAGAAAACATCATCTTTAGGGGAAATGATCAAAATTTATAAGAGTTCTACAGGTGGACATGGGTTCCACAGGCGCAGTCTACAGATATGCATTTTTAAAATCCAACTCTGGATGTTTTGACTGTGAACCTGAGTTGCATATATTAGTCATAAGAGAGAGAACATTTCCTTGGGGTTTTTTATCTGTTTTCTGAACACAGTTTGCTCTGGTCCAAACATTACTTTATTCTTTGCCAGGCTTCCCATGTGAGAGCTGTAAATGTCACCTGCCCAGATCCAGTAGACTTTGGGAAGGTAGACCTGATACATTATTGATGTTTCAGCTTCATGTCACACTTTCACTGACAGGACCAGGGCTCTGAGACTTTTTCAAAAAGGCAAAACACCTATAAGTTGTTCGGATGGGTAAATAGTTGAAAGAGTCAGGGATCCAGAAAAAGTTTGGCAACACAGAAAAATCTATGAGGGTTCACTTGCAGCCTTCCTTTCCTTCCATATGTTCTCCCTCTGCTCTCTCAGCCACTTCTAACCTGAGTATATCTGTAACCCACATCTGACTGCTGGTGTGTCACTGGAAGCTTCTAGTAAAATCACAAGCATTCAATTACCTTCTAGTGCAATGGTGAAGAATGGTCCTACCCCCAAACTTCAGCTTTTCTGAAGACACAGTCATGCTTATTTGTCTTGTCTCTATCTCTTTTCCAGTAACATTTCCTAATTCTCTCTGTGGTCAGCCCCCTTTTAACAGTCATTTCCCAAAATCTCTCTTGGAATCTTCATGCTTAATCCATACATATCCTATCATCTCTTTCACTGGTAGGTTAAAATTACTGTATAGGTAAAAAATAACCATAAATAAGAAAACTTTGGGGTAATGATAATATTTAACTTGAAATTGAGGAGACTTTATGATGGAGATTCAAGATGAAATCAGCTTTGTCAGCTCCTGAATTTGCTTCACCAGGTACCAGATGCTTCCTGTTCTTGGCTTTCCATTAGATTTACATGAAAATTCTACATGGATACCCTACCAGTAGGTATCTCTAACTCAGCATGAATTTACCCATTCTTGACATTCTGATTAATTCATCATAACTATTTATTTAATCACTGTGTGATGTGTGTAGTATGCTCATGCTGTATGTACTTGCATATGGTACATACAAGTGTGTGGGTACACCACCAGACATGCATGCCTGTGCACACGTATGCAGAGAACAAAGTTGGAATTTTTTAAAAAAATGATTTTTTCATGATTCTCCATCATAATGTCTTGAGACAACACTGCTCACTGACCTGAAAACTCACGGCTTTATATAGGTTGACTTGACAGTGGCTTGCCCATTTCTACCTGCCAATACTAGGGATTCAGTAATACAGAGCCAGGAAAAGCCTCTGATGGGGTGCTTAGTAAAGCAGGTCCTTATACTTGCAAAGAAACCATTCTTAACTAACTACTGAGCTATCTAGCCCAGCTCTAGTGGTGTGTTTTATTGTTCATGTTTCAAAACACATTTCATCTTGAATCTCCATCAGAAAGTCTCCTCAATTTCAAGTTAAATATTATCATTACCCAAAAGTTTGCTTACTTATGGTTATTTTTTACCTATATAGTAATTTTAACCTACCAGTAACTATACACTGTTGATTACTATGTAATTTCCAAAATACTTAAGAAATCGAGTGAACATAAATCTGATGTGCAATGAATGAGAGGGTGTTGAATTGGATGAACAAACGAAGGAGACATTTTCTCCTACAATGATGGAGAAGATGTACCAATTACACAATTTGTGCAAAAAAATGCACTGGAGCATGATAATTGCAGATATTAAAGTAAAAACATAAGTAAGACTTCAGTAAAGACTGCCAAGTGAATATTTTACATGGCATATCTACATAAAACTAACCATAAACTAAATAAAACATCTAATTAATAATACACATACATGAGTGGATACATGTAACGCTTAAAAGTATATTTGAGGTTGCTCAGATTCAGCTTCCATACTGTTTTTATGAGCATAGTGCCAGGAGGCAGTAACTGAATAGAGCACACTATACAGTAATGCTGTGAGCTCACAGGCATCTAAGAAAAACTGTTTCAGGATTATTGCTATGAATCAAAGGGCTTTAGAAAGACAGAGAAACTCATCTAGTTTAAACCCACGCTGTAGGGTTTAACGTTCTTACATTCTGTCCAAATGACTGATTCAGAAGGGAGGATAGCCACAGAATGTCTGGCAATGCTTAGCAACCTACCTCCATGGTTTTTGTTTAGATATTTTCTTCATTCTCAGTATGAAAAGCTCAGAGTTATCAAGAACATTGATCAAAGCCAGTCTTGCTTATTAGATAAAATATCTTATAATATTTGGAAATATTACTTTGTAACTTTTAAATTTTTATTTAAGCATTTCTTGTTGTCTATGGCATATTATTCAGCCATCTATTATCGTATTTTCCTTTTGTTTGTGTATCTTTTGAAATATTTTGAACCACAACAGGATCTAGGTTTTGATATTTGAAGGTCAACATCTTTGTCTCTTGGTTTGCAAAAAATGAGATACATCATTAACAATCTGCCCTGAGAGTGTACTGTTCCTTCAGTCATTTTAGATGCATCCTATCCAAACCTCAACAGTGGCAGTAGGAAGGTTAGGATGTCTTGTGTGTCAGTGATGAACGCAAACAACATCATTAGCACAATACAGTTTCTTGAAGACTTACATTCCCTGCGTGACCAGATGGCAGCAGGCTCATGAAATCTCTGGAATACAGTCTGAATAGGGTGAGAGGTCATGCTCAATCTAGGGTTCCCCAAGACACAAGCTATCACAAGGAGCCCCACTTTCACACACACACTGTTCTCATTAGAGAAATATTTGCTGAAGATTTGAATGCATTTCTAAACGTGAAGGAGAAAAAAAATCATGGCTAACTATCTGCCTCCTTCATAATAAGGAAAGCAAAGTTCTGCAATTTTACTCCAACCATGCTAAAAATGCCAAATAATATTTAGCATTAGGAGGGTGCATTTTGAGCCACCTTTAAAGAGGGGTTAGGTGGTAAGACCAGAGGAAACAACATGGTGATGTTAGGTGCTTTAAAAAATTGTCCTGAAATATGGGGATGGAAAACAAAACAAAACAAAAAAACAACCAAATAAGCAAACAAAAAAAAATACAGAAGTCATTCATGTATGGGTTAAGAAAAAAGTTTATGTGTAAAAAGTAGTCATTTGGCTGGAATAGTCCTTAAGAGAAGGTAGGGGTGAAACATGAATTTTAATAGAATTCCTTTTGATTTTTCAATTCATGAGAAAAGAAATGAAACAGGCTGGGCCACATTAAATCTCTGCTAAATGACTGCTAAATCCTGCCCTTTTATTTAGCCAGCTTTTCAATAGTTTTAGAATTTGAAATTCAGGTCTTGCTTTCCCTGTGCATCTCACACACAACCTCTCCCCAGGATGGAGCTTTTCCTTCTTGTAGGCAAATGCTAGGGTGGCTGTTGTTCCTCCTGCACAGTGGATGTGAAGATGTTGGATGTTACTATAACAGAACTAGAGAGGCAATCACTGCGGCAGACTGAAGAGCCCCTCACAGGGTGAGGCTCATTTGTCTTCAGTTGGTTTCTTCTGTTTTTAATTCGGAGGTATAATTGGTGTTTACACCAGGCAAAAGAGAAGGTAAAAGGTATTTTTATATATTCTAGTCTTTGTTCTCACTGACAAAGAAAAAACAGAGAAGTAATTTGCTCCGGGGCCTATGAGCTTGAAAGGTGCATTTGAATCTACTCTGTCCTTTGCTGCCCTGTTTTAGGCTCTGCTGGCTCAGATTCTCAGGTCAGTGGGTGTCATGGATTGTAAGCCATTTAGCCAGCTGTGCTCCCTTCCAAAGCCAAACTTGCTGAGCAGATGGATAACCATCAGGCTCATAGCCACTGAGGTCATAGGCCATGCTGAGTAACCACTCTTTAGTTACTGTCCTCACCCATTCTCTCTTGAAACAAACCTCTGAAAAGCTTGTTTGGATCACCTATGCCCTTTATAAAATTTGGGCTTTCTCTACTTAAAATATTTACGATAGTATGATGCAAGCTCTCTGCTTTGTTATTCAATTCCAATTCTGAACTATGTTTATAATTGGGAATTAAAGCCAGCAGCATACAACTTAACAGAACACAGACCTTTCTAAACCATTCTTCGTTCTGTCCACCAGCTGGCTATTCCCTCTGGATCCACCTCCTCCTCACAACTGCATTTTCCCCACGATTTATAGCAGTATCTCAAATAAAAGTAGACTTTCCTTCCATGGCCTTCACAAAATCAGGAAATTGATTCATTCATTCAATAAGGATTTTATTGAGCGCCTATTGAGATATAGGTGACAGGCGAACAATACTGAACCAAGCTGATAAAAATCACCACCTTTATGAAGTTAATAGATTTTTGTCTTCCTGTACTCATGTCCCTGCAGGTTTGATCTTTATAAAAGCATGGTTCTGCTAATACTATTCAATGCTGAGAAGCCTTTAATGGCTTTCAGTCGTCACTGTAAAAAAAAAAAAAAAAAAAAAGAAAGAAAGAAAAACGCAACCAAACCTCTAAAATCTCCACCAAGCACTAAAATCCTTATGTTCTCCAAACACTCCTATATCACTACTCCACATGGCCCAATCTGCCCTTCCCTGTTACAGAGTTAACAAACTTTACCATGCTGGACATAACGTATATGTGCCTTATCTGGAGAATGTCCTCTTACCTGTGAGTTTCATTCTGTTATACTTAGAACATTTCTACAACATGGATATTTATGCCTTTATCTTGCTATTGAAACAATCAGGTGTAGTTTGCTTTTCTCCACATTTCTTCCCTCTAAATGGGCCTCAAATGAATAGACGTAATTTTCGACAAATTAATTCTCTACTACAATGTAATATCTGAAGTAGTCTTTTGGCTCATTGATCATTTGTGCCTTGTTTAGTTGTCTGACGATGGGGTCAACATAAATTTTGGGAACGTGGAAAATTTTGGAAAGGGAGAAAATGAAAATTGTGGAATTAAGTATGTACTTGAAAAAAATTGAGCCAACATTTGATTTGACTAGCTTGTATTGGCACATGACTAGTTTGGCTTAGAGGCTCAGTGCTGGAGAGATTTTCCTCAGAAAAATCAGACATTGAGCCTTACTTGTATTTGATTAAAATCACATTTAGAAGAAATTTTGGACTTTAGACTTGAGAAGATGGCCTTGGAACAAGTTAAGACATTGGAGTCAGTTGAGATGGAAGGACTCAGTGTAGATTTCCTGCATGAAGGACGGGGTGGACAGCTGAGGTAGAATGATTTATACTCAAATATTTATTGGTGAGGTCCTAAAGTCCCAGTGGGCACTTCATAGGCTGTGGCTCATGAGCAGTAATGAATCCTTGAAGATACTGAGGAAGAGACAGGAAGGATGAGCCCGCTCTCTATAGAGTGAGGAGCCAAAAAGAAGTTGGCCTTGAAGAACCAAGAAGACTCCACCAGAAACCTAGTCAGTCACACCTGATTTGGACCTCCCTGCCCTCCAGAATTTGAGGCTGAAGCAACAGGTCTCTGTCACTTGTTATTGACAAAAGCTGAAATATTCATATAAAAGCACAGTGGGTGGCCAGCCCTAGCAGCCCCAGGGGTGCCTGCTACTACTGTCCTACAGGTACTCTTTGATTTGAGGACTCTTCAGCGCTCAGCGATTTTTCCCAAAGGCTTGAGGAAAATTCCAGCTAGAGTTTTCACAACATCAGCCTCTTCGTTAATAGAGGATTTAATTTTAACTAACGCTGAGTACTTTGAATATGAAAGTGTCTGTCAGTACGTTGTTTTTAAAAATAGTTCCTTCTATGCTGAAAACAGAATCTTATTTATAGAGTGCCTTGAAATGGCATTGTTGCACTTCTGGATCCTGCTGTTAGGTCCTCATAACCTGCAGTGGGGCCCTCAGTGGGTCAGCTCCGTCCCTTACTCTCTGTGTTGCTGTGGCTGAAGCTGGAAGCTGAAGATTTCTGCTGCCATTTTGATTGCCCCTTTATCTTGAAATGGGTCTCATAGCTGAGATTCTCCTCTACCTAACCACTATGTAAAGCTCACAAACTGTGTTCTCCTTCCGTCAGCAACTGAAGACTAATTTAGACTCTAGTGTCCCTTCCTCTACCCTGGGAACTCAGTATAAAGTGAATATCTTTTCTGTTAAAAGTTGGAAATTGTTTGGCATAATGTAAATGCCTCTCTGGTTAACTCTAGAATCCATGTTTACTGCTGGTTTATGTAATTTAAAGATTAATTATCAAAAAAGTGATGGTGGTATATATTTACCACCAATTATAGATCCAATGCTGTCAAAGTACGCAGGGGTCATTTGAATGTTACTTATTACTTAATTTTTTTTTAATTCTCAAACTGTAGCATGAAGTTTAAGAGCATAGACTTCATATTGATAAGGCTTAGGATCTATCTCTAAATCTTTGGTCTTAAATTTCTCCCTCTAAAGGAAAGATGTTCCAGGTGGCTAAAGAAGATGTCAGTCTATTGCTCCTGAAAATGTAGCCGTATGTATCTTATTAATGGCAATGACAAGGTGCTCTTTGGGGACAAAACATAAAAATAAGTACCAGATACCCAAATTCATGAAGTATAAATTTTAGTAGATACTTCACATTCTCATATTTTATCCAAATCTTTAAAATCAGGACCTAGACTTTTCATGAAAAGCAAGAAATAAATATATTACATTTTGAATTTGCAGGCTATATAGTCTCCACTGTTCCTACTGGATGTAGTAGCTATACAGTGAGAACAGGTGTGGGGAATATCTGACACTGGTCATAGATGCTGCTTTGTGGAACAAGGCATGAGCACCCAGCAGTGGGACTTTCTCGTAGAGCCTGTAAGACATAATTTACTAACTCTCTTCTAAATCACTGGACAATATGCAAGAAAATCTCTAATCCACAGAATGGTCCTAGATTTAGTGGGTCAAATGACAAATGCTGTTCTGCTAGTCTTTAATTAGGGAAAATAAGAGAGGTTTATAATGGTTCTTTCTTCCTTTATATTTATAGCCTATATATTTATGAGTATAAATATTTATATCCTTTATATTCTTTTATTCCATTATAATGATTTATAATGATTCCTTTCAAAACATAAAATTAATTCTTGGCATTTAACAATTGACCTTTGATAGATTCTAGGAAACAACAGACACTGTACTTACTTGTGAACCTGCTGATGGGCCCTACCATATAACTGATAACTCAAACCTAGGGTCATTTAGACTGCCCTGATTAAATGCAGTGGCTCACAAAACAAGATGAAGGAAACGTGAGAAAAGATGGGAATGATACTGGAAGCAGAGAGCAGAGGGATGCGGGAGGAAGAACGGAGAGGGCAGAGGTGAGGATGGCCAGTGTTATGTACTTGTGTCAACACAAAAGAGAGGAACACAGAAATATATTCATGGGAAGGATGGGCAGATGATAGGATTGAACTGGATGAGAAAGAGAGAGAGAGAGAGAGAGAGAGAGAGAGAGAGAGAGAGAGAGAGA
>NW_021604730.1:2593129-2654091 GCF_004785775.1 Grammomys surdaster
AGAGAGAGAGAGAGAGAGAGAGAGAGAGAGAGAGAGAGAGAGAGAGAGAGGAGGGGTGAGGGAGGGAGAAAGGGAGGGAGAGAGAGAGAGAGAGGGAGAGGGAGAGGGAGAGAGAGGTGAGAGTAATCAGGATATATTATCATATACATGTATGAAACAATCAATGTACAATGTTAGTTAATTAAAAAAATAGAGATTAATTTTATAATATTTTCTTTTCTCTAGCTTTCTTATTTTTCCTTAAGACCTTTAGTTTAAGAAGTGCTGCAGGTCATTTTGAACAGTTTTATATGGTTCCATAAACTATCATGGCCTTGCTACCACCAAACAAAAACAAACACTCCAAAACCAAACCAAAACCAAAACAAATGCAGGGCCCACAAAGTACAGATTACTATTTGACGTTTTGAAAAAAAACTATCCTATTACTTGTTGGTAGAATGGCATTTCGGTAGTGACTAGAACCTTGAAGGACCTTTGGTTTAGCCTTTAACCTATTACACTTGTGTGTCCCGGACAAGTGATTTGCTTAAAGAAGTTAACATAGAAGATAGTTAAAGAGGAGCTGAAGTGGAGACTTCTAACAAAAGCCAGTGACATTCGATAATTTGTTTTGGAGAGTCGGAAACACTTTCTAGTCTACTAGTCTGACGGGATCTAGAAGTTAGGAAATAGAGCAGATTCGTCATCTATAATGAAAGGAAATTCTGTTGTGTCCACTGCTCATTACCAAAGGACATTGGTGACCTGACTTCAGTTATGTTTCAACATCACACAGACATTGGATTGCCAGAAGTGTTCTGAGCTCTCTGGCTTCCATCAGAACCCAAACAGTGTCATCTAACAGAAAAGAACACATGCGTACAAATACAGTTCTAAGTTTCCCAGAATTAAATCTGTGGCTGCTTCCTAAAGTTCAATTTACCCTTTAATTGCACAGCAAGTTCTGCCTCCCGCATGTGTTTCAGGCAGCCTGGATATTAGTCATGAGGAATGGGAGAGCCCTTGTCTCAATTACAGACAGAGCTGATCTGATTGTAGGGTCACAGGAGTTTTCAACTTTTCCTGGAAATAAAGGCTACAGCTGGTGTGAAGTTCCGAGCTTCATTGCCCGCTCTCAGATGGTATTAAATTGAGCATTGGAAGGAGGGTCCTTTCTTAAGACTAATTCCTCCAGTGAGCAGTGAAATACCTAAGCTTTTTATCATAGGAAGGGGCAATTGACTCGGTGACAAATAGATACTCTGGAAGAGAGCTATTCAGAAGTCAGGCACATAAATCTTAGCAACAACTTAGAGGATGGAGCGTTTCCTCAGTGGGCAGATATTTACTGGATGGGATCAGACGCAGAAAGCAGATCAGTCAACCTTTTTCCATTAAACCCACCTAGTGTATAGCTCAGAATCAATAGGAAAACAGAAATAAATGTCGGAGTCACTTAGTGTTTCTTCTGAAGGCAAACAATTTCCTAGAGAAATTTCTTAATAATCTTTATGAAATAATAGACGCAGTGTACCAGGAATGGTGGTTCTCAAGTCCACAAAAGAGCCCTGGACTGTTTCCTGTCACTGTTTGCTGTTATTCTAGATTTGACTAGGAAAATGATAGTTAACAAAGTTTAACAGGTGGCATGGAAGGTTGATAAAAGTCACATGTTATTATTCAGGGCCTTTCCAATTTTAAATGCCAAGATGAATCTGCTGGCAATGCTCTTAAGACTGTTCAAGACTCCTCGGTCTGGATGTGTGGTACATGACTATAATCCTGTACTTAGAGAATGTCAAACCAAAGGAAAAAAAAAAGAAAAAGAAAAAAAGTGACTCTTGATTTGATAAATCTGTAGATGTCTATTATGCCTGCTTGACATCAAACAATCAAGGTAGGTAAGTGTGACTTTGCATTACCAAAGATAAAACTTCAAAGATCAACACAAAGATCACCCCAAGAACCTGAAGGACGCAGCCTTTAATGCTCTCCATGCTCCCACCTTTCCTGGTGAACAGAAATGTAAGTGTGAGTGTGCTTGTGTGTGTGTGTGTGTGTGTGTATGCTTGCACATTCCTGTTTCTGTGTCCCTGCATGTATGCCTGTGTGTGTGCTTGTATGTGCGTGCTTGTGGGAATGCTAAGCCCACTCTTGTTTTTCTAATTGAAAACTTCTGGTGTTTTAAACAAATGCACTTGTACAGGTAACAAGAAATGAGACGGCTACATTCCCACTTCATCTGTGACTTATGGTCTCAGTATTCTGGGAGGGAAACAGGCATACAGTTCAGAGGCTGCAGGGCATTGTATGGTCTCTGCTTCTGAAGTAAGCAAATGAAATATATTTTCCACCTCTTAAAATATTTTATTATCATTTCCAGGAAGAAAAATTCTATGTGCTATTTTATGCTCATGTGGTGACAAAATTTAAAACAAATGAAATCAAACATGATATCACTTCGGCATGAAAAATGGACAGTGTGCCTGAAGCCCTGA
Organism: Grammomys surdaster; assembly: GCF_004785775.1. Taxonomy (NCBI): domain Eukaryota; kingdom Metazoa; phylum Chordata; class Mammalia; order Rodentia; family Muridae; genus Grammomys; species Grammomys surdaster. Next base: position 2,595,610 of record NW_021604730.1, read on the forward strand.
TACACAGTTCTGAGTTATGCTTCTTATGATTCATGGTGGAGAAGAAAAGAAAGCCATTTAGAGACTGATCAAAGAAAATTATCTGAAGAAATAGAAGAGAAATATTGTACATGGAGACTGGAAGCAGTGGGAGGGAAGTCTTTGTAACAGGGCAACTGGATCACGGAATTCTACTTTTTCTGAAAACCAACCAGGCTCATTTAAAATAAGAACAATATGCCCACCAACATGAACATAAGCTTCCACAACCAAAATTAACAAAAGAATTTTGTTTGTGACCCAGCATCAGGGACAGAGTCTTCTGAGGCAGACTGCAGGGCATATTTAGTTTTGGGAACAGCTTTTCCTGATCTTGGTATTAAAGTATCAAAGTAGAAACATGTGTAATTGATTTAATCTCTGATAAAATGCTGAATACAATATATTCTCAATTTAAAAACTTATGCAAACTTTATATAGGGACTACATCATTTCTGAGTTTAATATTTTTACTTATTTTTATAAATATGGTTTCTTTGTGAGTAAAATGGTAAACCTATCCATACTTGTGTACCAACCTGTGGTATAAGTTATTGGTAATTACCTTTGCTGTCTGCTCTTTTCCTTCAGCATAGGGCTCTGGCATGCCATGTAGTTAGTCATGAGCCCTGCGTCTTAATCTCTGTACCTCAACCTCTACCTGCATGCACACACACACACACACACACACACACACACATGTACACACACATACATGTGCACACACATGTACATACATGTACACACACACACACACACACACACTCTCTGCCCTCCATCCAGAACTCTGTTAGGTTACTCCCTCGTCTCAGGTTGACCACTATTATTGAAGTAGCTATCCTGGGTAGGAATTCCTAGCTCCTACTTTGTGTCATGGAGTCTTCAACCTCACCTCTGCTCAGTGTTTGGTACAGACAATTGTGTTGTCTCTGTATCCTACAGTATCTCAGTGCTTTTTTCTCAGAGGCCAGAACACTCTATAGTGATAAAGGAAAAAAAATGCACACACTTCCATCTTCCCCATCCAGCTGTTCATGCTTAGCATCTACCAGTGATTCAAAAAACAAAGTCACTAAAATCTGCTGGCTGCTCAGTGCCCCTTGTGAACCGCCTCTCAGTCATTTCAAACATTGCACAAGACATCATCCTTCCAGATAAAGTGGACAATACACATTGTATCACTCTGTGCTCCATGGATCAGTTGAATTTATATTGACCTACTGAATGTTCCAGGAAATGAAATGTTATTTAATTATGTATTTTACAAAATGTTTATGCATTCTATACCTCAGATTTCTTTAAATGTTTATAACTCTGAGTATATATACACAAAACATCAATATAAATCCAAGTTTCTAAATTTAAGAAAATGCAATGAAAAGCAATCTTATATTTATAGTGTGAATTATATCATGACTGGAGTCACAGAATTAATGGACTTTGGCATACAGGATACCTTTTAAATTGTTTTATTTCTTTGTTTTAGGTGTGAGAATATATTCGGTATAAATCTATCTACTTTTGCTTCATTCTGGTTTTTAGTTTTTATCCTTCATCAGGGCAGGAGAAGCAGTGCATTCTGCAACCTGGGCAGGAAGCATTACCCACCTGCGTGCAGAGCTCAGGTTCAGTTTTCTGTGTCTTCAGTCAGAGGTAGACTCTACTCTGGGGTCACTACTGAGCAATCCCAAAGCTGCCATGTTTAATCTGCCATTTCAGGGTTATCCATACAGTTTACTTATTTATCCTCCAGAGCATGGAGACTGTGTTCCTTATGGGTTAGACTGCAGTATAATTTGAACACATCAAGAGGAGTATCAGATTTACAGAGCTGTGAGTGATGAACACTTAACACAGCGAGCTCCTTCGAAGGCTGAGAGCAGCTTTGCGGAGGACATCACTGAAGATCAATACTATTAAATCACACATTTTCCCATTGTTTGACTTCCCAAATCCCAGGCAGAGACCCTATTGATTTTATTTGACAGTTTTTCCCCCTACTGTTTGTTTCTTGTGCTTTCTCTAGCCAGTGGGTGTTGATCAAAGAGTGACTTTTATCTTACTTTGCAGAAACTGTTCAGCCCAGAGCTGCTTCAGTGGCTGTCACTCAGTGGAGGCAACAGGCCTCCTGGGCAAATGTGCTACCTCTCAGCTCCTTCTCCAAGAAAAAAAAATTTTCCTCACTCATAAGTGGCTACATAAATTGACTCAGAACAGCTCTGTTCCTAGACAGAGGTCCAGAGACACATTTTATCTACCAATAAAAAAATACAATTAAGAATGTATACCTTCAGAATTATATAATAAAATTTATCTATGACATAAGGATGGAGAAAACTACATAAGGGTTATTAAATACTATTATGATAACAAAAAATATGAAGTCTCAGTGTCAGTCAACTTGAAAGACATGTGGTTGTTATCATTTGGTTTGCTAGTTAAGCTGAACTTGGCAAAACAAAATAATATTGATTTATCTAATAGATTTGTTGTATAATACACAGGGAATCAGATCTTTGCTGGAATTTACAAGATATTGTGGCAATTCTAGCCATCCAAATATTGGCCTTGTCAGATGCAGCAGGAGTTCAAGTTATTCATAAAACCCAGAAGGAAACACCCTGAAAGCAGGGGTGTGGTCTTTTTTTGTTATCTGTAAGGCAGGTCCATCTGCAAACTATTTTTGCAAATATAGGACAGACAGTATCTTCAGAACCTGCTGCTGCTGCCAGAAGCATACACAGACCAGCGACCTGGCAGCTTCAGTCAGTGAAACTATTAATAAGGCAGGCAGGGGAAGGAATTGATCTCACCATTGGTGTACAAAGAGATATATAATTGCTGTTTTACTAGATAGCTAGATCAACAAGATGAAGGCAATCATATGTTGTCCATGGCCACTCCCGTTTTGCTTCAAATTATCTAAATGCATGCCCATCACCCTTAGCCTGACTGCACCCTTTGTTCTGAAATGTGATAAGCAAATGGAGAAATTTTGTTTAATAAAGTTCTTTGTTTGGTAATATGAATGATTCATCTCTCTACATAAAAAAATTTCTAGATCTATAAATCAAATGCCATCAACTTCACTGATGCACACTCTGAGATGTCCATGTACCAGGATTCAACAGATAACCATCCAAGTACTAGGATTCAACAAGACGGCCGTCCAGACAGGGTACATGCAGCCTTCATTGCCACTCTGAAGTGAACATCAATTCATGCTATGAAGTTCAAAAGCAGAGATTCTTAGGTCTGGATAAAGTTATCATCCCATTAAAACCCAACACTACCCATCTGCATTTTTGTATAGACAGTGACTCACATTCTATCTATTCCTTAATTTGTGCCTAACAGCTTGAGCTTGGGATGCACTGGAGTTGAGTATGCATTCTGACTTACAAAGACAGCTGCTACCCTTAGAAAAATTACATGCTAAAAACCTCAGGTCCTTTAGCCCAGAAACAAATAATATCATCTATATTACTGGTATATTTGAAGTTCACGAAATGAATATAAATTGCCTGGGGAAGTACTTACGAAAAGTTTGGTAAAGCCGTCTATTCTTGGTTCTACATTTTCTGGTGGAAACCATGGGATAGCAGGATATGAATTATAAAGGCCAACAAATGTGCTTTCTGGTGTTATTTCTCAGTTACTGACTGTGAAGGAAGCAATATAAAAACTAAGGATCTTAAACCCAAGCAGACATGAAGCTGGGGCCTCAAAGTGGCAGTGGTGGGTGTCTGTGGTTAAGTCTCTGGAAGCATTTGCTCTTGTCTGAATGCTTGGTATGAAAGGATGAGGGTAGTCTTTATCACAGTTACAGAGCCATGCCCTCTTCTTCCACCACAGCTCCAGGACTCTCTGACCTCTAGACTAGCTTCTGCTCTGGGATGGTAATAGCCACCTCTATCTAGAAACTTTATTTTCCCCTTTGTTTTTAGAATGTGCCTTTGCTGTTAACTTTAGTATTGCCTTCTTTTGGTAAGTTTCAGATCTGTGAATTCTTGAAGATGTACATAAAATAAAAAGGTTTCAATAATGAGTGTGAAAACCCATGTTCAAGAAAGCTGACGTTGAAGGACAATCTGAATCGCGTCGTAGTCCTGCTTAATGTTTAGTCTAGACACCATGATTGAAGATGATTATGTCAGGGCCTTAAAGAAGCTCAACATGTGTCCTTCAATTTTGTGGGTTTGTAGAAATCACACTCTATTCAACCCCCTTCACATCTGATTATCTCCATCTGTAGGAAGGAATCCCAGAGAGCACAATTTATAAACTGAAGCCCATGAGGGTTGAGATAGGATTCTGTTACTAAACTCCCCATGACAGAGTTTCATGTCACCTTTACAGTTTCAGTTGTCATATCAACATAGACCTGACACAACTCATGGAGAAAAACTTTTAGACTTTCAACATGACTTTAAAGGTGGAAAAGAGGTACCAGATATGCATTAAAAACTTCCTTTTCTTCAGGCATAAGAGAGAATTGTATTTGGATGAGAATTTGTCTTGGGGTGAGCAAGTCTGCTTCTTACTGTGTGGATCCATTCCCACAGGTGTGAGGATGGCTGGAGACATTTACCCTGGGTATCTAACTATGGCAGTCAGCTTTCTTCCTTTTTTTTTTCTAGTTAGCATTTTTCAATGTTCAGGGGAAGTGATGGCTGCATCAAAGGGTGTATATGAAAGTGAAAGGTTTACTTTCACCTCCCATCACAGATGCACCTCCCATCACAGATGGGTTAAGAGTCATCTGAGCAGGACACTGACAGGTGAGAATCAGTGACACCCCAGAGAGATAAGTTGGGAGCAAAGCACGCACATTACTGAGAATAGAGCAGGTGCCTGGACGTATAGGTTCAGTGGACAAGAACCCTTACAGAGGACCTGGTTCAGTTCCCACAATTCATAGTGTGGCTTTAAAAACTTTGATAATTCTAGTTCCTGGGGACCTGAGGCTCTAATAAACTCAGTGGATCACTAAACAAGACTTGGGTGGACACTTTTCTATTGTCTGTAATCAGTGCCCTATCTTGTGTGAACACACTTGTGCACATCTTACCTCCCTGGGAAGACTCATAAAGCAACAAGCTTAGAACACTCAAAAAAATTTTCCTGCCTCAAATAACTACATGTGACTGTCATCCAATACCATATATAGCATGTTAAATACAGCAACTACCTACCCTAAATCTTGAAGCTCAGTTAAAATATAATCCCTCAGAGTTGTCCTGTTGAGAGTCTTTAGTCAATGTGTAGGTATCTCTTTTATATTGCCTGCATCTTAAACACTGTAAATTTTCTGAAAACAGTAGTTGGTTTTTATTCTTAACATTGTACTCCTATACCCTGTTGTGTGAGGCATGTGTCCAGTAAATGACTTTTGAAGAAAGTACATGTTGCTTAAAATGTCTATAACACAATCCTTGTATGGTGAATTGATTCCTTAAACTTGAGCTGTCTTTGTCACAAAACCCGAAAATTAGATGGAGATCTTTACACTATATTTGTATTAGGATGAAATTAACTCTGTCTGCTTTTTAATACATCAGAGGCATCTGAGAACAATTTTCACAAGTAACATGAGTTACTGATCACTCCTGACAGCTCAGAATGGCTAGGAATTGTCTGGAAGGTGGTTGGTTTGTGGCTTGCAGACCATATCAATCATACAGTCTTTCTTTCTTTATGTCTGAATATTTTGCCAACCAAGAATTTACTTTAAATTTTTTCAGACTGTTCAGCCTATCACATTTACAGTAATCTGCTGGGCAACTGCAGGATATAGATTTATATGTTAAATAGGTAGAACTGCTTGTACATCTCTAAATCAAAACAGTACCCCAAATATGTATCAGGCCTGCACTGAGTTACAAACAGAGATCTGAAAAAAATTATTTTTCAACTGTGTGATTAAAATCCATAATTATTTCTTATCATGCCAGGAAGGAAAAGTGGAAAAGGATTCCATGAGATGCCTCCTCACAGAGGCTGTTGCTGGATGGTCTATCCTTTCCCTGTACTAGCTTTTTCCTTGTCCTGGGATTGAATTGATTTTTTTCTCAAGCCAATCATCCTAGACAACTTCTCATTTGAGAGCTCTGGAGATGCATTGCACTAATACATCGTCCAGATGACAATCTTATGGTGCTGTCTGGGAAGGATCCATCTTCAGAGCTTCAATCCAGACCAGAGATAAGCCCTGACATCAGATGGCATTCAAGCCTGCTGCAGGAAGAAATATTTAAAGACAGCAATGAGAGTAAGGGTAGAAACTAGAAAAGAGAATCCTTTAAAGGGATCCTATGGTCCTCTGGACTACCAAGACCAGTTTTCAAGACTTTAATGTGACGTGCTACTGATCGGTAAATTGAAGGAGTCTTCTCTACAAATCCTGAGAACTGTGGTGAAATACAGCTGGAATTACACACTCATGGCTACCCACTACTATCCCCATTCAATCCAGCCACTTATCTCCACCCCCACACGATACCCACAATATCTGCATCCACCTTACTCTCCACCCCTACACTCACACCCATCTCTACATACCCACCCCACACTTACGTATTTCTACCCACACTCACACACCCACACATCTGCACTCACACACACACACACACACACACACACACACACGCACACCAGGTATAAGAAATCTAGAATTTTAAGTCACAATATCTCAAGCAGGGTTTACATACAAACATTCTATGCAGCCAGTGTTGTGTTTTATCTTCCTTGGCTGGCCTGGTCAAACTAGTCTCTCTCTATTTCACAAAGCATTTCATTTTGTTGGGAGACATTTCACTAGTTTTGATCCTTTTGAGAAAAAAATTTTACTTTGTAACAATTGCAAAGAAGGTGGGGAAAGGTGATCTTTTATGGAAGAAAACGCTATCTGTAGCATCCCTGGATGTTTCAGCATGCTGAAATTTTGTTGAACTAGTGAACTAATGACAGATAATTTACAGATGGTGACGACACAGATTTGTGCTATGCCCTTGCATTGACTTCTGCTTGTGGTGTCTGTACCATTTCGTCCATGCTGGCTGTGTCTAGGATGTTCAGAGATTTCTTTTGTCATTAATTTAAAGACTTTCCCCAACTTTTCTACAATACAGAATATAGATAGGAAAATATTGTCAATAGAAATGAAAACAAAACCAAAGTCCAAACAAACCAACCTCTGTGCCCTTCTTCCAGCCCATCATTTCCAGTCTTTCTTTTTCTTTGCTCTCAGGTTGTTGAACTCTGAATGATTAATTTAAGCTTTTATTTCAAGAAGTCATTCTGGGCCTTGCCCAGTAAACACTCTGCCCTCTAATTTCTACTTAGAAAGACAAAATTCTGGATACTACCTCACCAGCTTCTAAATGAAACTGCACTTCCCACTGATCTACTTTATCACAGAGAGCACAATATATCATTGTCTTTATTGCTCCTCAAGCAGCTTTAAGGGAAAATGAAATATAAGAGAAGTATATTAACTATCAGAGTTAATATGAGAGATTCTTAGTTGTCTCTATTTTAGTTATGTTGCAGTGGTAAAATATACCAACAAGCAGCAACTTAGAGAAAGAGGTGATTAGTTGCAGCTTACAATTCCAGGTGGAAATCTATCATGGTGGGGAAGTCATAGACTTCAGACAGCTACTCATACCCGTCTTCAGTCAATAGCAGAGTGAAATAAATGCATGCATGTTTGCTTGCTTGCTCACTTGTGCTCAGCTTTATTTTTTGATTTCTCTACTTTTATACCCTTCGGGACTCCCTCCCTAGGGAATGGTGCTGCCAACAGTAGGGTTGGTCTTCCTACACAAAGTAACACAACCATCCATGGGCCAACCCAATATAGACATTCATATATTGAACCTCTCTCACCAAATGAGTCTAGGCTGTATCAGGTTGGCAAAAACAGTAAAATTTAACCAAGTTAATTCTCATTTAGACATACCTGCCTATGGCTTACACACACAATTACTAATGCATATATTACAACATTAGACTCTTGGCAAGAAGACTAGAAAATGCTTAATTCTCGACTGTAAGTTTCCCATAACCTTGTTTTCCAATCTAGGAAACAGAGGGGAGACATCACCTCTGATGTCTCTTACTTTTTATTACCCTGTCTCTATCTGATGTACACAAAATCAAGTTCCACAAGAAGAAAAGAAAAGAAAAAAGAGAAGGGAAAATTAAGGAACAGAAACAAATCTTTTGTAAGATGCTTGATGGGTTTGTTTTCTTATTTCATGTGGATAAGCACTTTTCTCTCAGAATGGGGGATTATTTTTATATCAATTCATTGTATCATCAGGCCCATTGTTTGGTCTTATATATGTGCTAAAATACTAAAATTTTCTTGCTTTCTATATTCAAATAGCAGACATTAACAGTTCTGAATACAAACAACTACCAGTAACCAGAGGGAAGTAGCAGAAACTTTGCACACAGAGGAAGTTAAAATTATAAAGAAAGTCTCAGAACAAAGAGGTAATTCTAACTGCATCTATGAATTATTGGTGTGCAATCTTATGGTAAAAGTTTAACTTGGCATCATTATGCAGATTCATTCTTTATATAATTATCCATTATGCAAAGCCATTATGGAAATCCACAGAAGCCGCACATCCAGGGCTACTCCACAATGGAGCTGGAGCCGCAGCCTGCAATCTGAAGATCTAGTGTTGTTGAATTATCGTCAGCATAAATTGTTAGTTTTACTGATTTTTTTTCCTTTCCAACATCAAAGAGCAAAGTGCAGTGTCAAGATTGCAAACCTGAAATGGTGTTTGGACTACAGGCTGCAGCTTTCCAGAAGCACAGAGCTCCATAAAGTGCAGAACTGCTCTTCATGGTGCATGTGCAGGACTCAAGAAACACTAATGGAAACTAGCACTTCTTTTTTTTTTTTTTCTTTTTTTTTTTTATTGGATGATTTATTTACATTTCCTATGTTGTCCCCTTACCCCATCCCCCACCACCCCCTCGGAACCCCCAATCCCCTCGCCCCTCCTCCTTCTTCTCTGTGGATGTAACCTCTATCTACACCCCCCCCACTCCCACCTCCCCACCCTCAAAATTCCCACCCCCTGGGGCATCCAGCCTTCATGAGGTCAAGGTTCTCTTCTTCCACCTATGCCCAGCAGGGCCCTCCACTTTTACATATTCAGCTGAAGCCCTGGATCCCCCCCTAAGTGCTCCCAGGCTGGTGGTTTAGACCCTGGGAGCTGTGGTTGGTTGGTATTGTTGCTCTCCTCATGGTGCCACAAACCCTTTCAGCTCCTTCAGTCTTCACTCTAACTCCTCTATTGAGAACCCCATGATCAGTTCAATGGCTAGTTGTGAGCATCTGCCTCTGAATATGTCTGACTCTTGAAGGCCTCTGAGGAGATATCCATATCAGGCTCTTATCAGCATGCACTTCCTGTCTTCCACATCAGCATCTACCTTTGGTGATTGCACATGGGATAGATATTCAGGTGGGGTGGTCTTGAGACGGCCCCTCCTTCAGTTTCTGTCCCTCATTTTGTCTCCATATTTGCTCCCTTGAGTATTTTGTTGCTCCTTCTAAGAAGGACCGAATCACCCTCACTTGGTCTTCCTTCTTTATGGGCTTCATGTGGCCTGTGAGTTGCATCTTGGGCATTTCAAGGTTCTAGGCTAATATCCAATAATCAGTGAGTGAATACCATGTGTCTTCTTTTGTGATTGGCTTACCTCACTCAGGATGATAATTTCTAGTTCCATCCATTTACCTAGGAACCTCTCGAATTCATTGTTTTTAATAGCTGAGTAATACTCCATTGTGTAAATATACCACATTTTTTGAATCCATTCCTCAGTTGAAGGACATCTGGGTTCTTTCCAGCTCCTGGCTATTATAAATAAGGCTGCTATGAACATAGTTGAGCATATGTCCTTGTTATATGTTCGAGCATCTTCTGGGTATATGCCTAGGAGTGGTATAGCTGGATCCTCGGGTAATGCTATGTCCAATTTTCTGAGGAACCGCCAGACTGATTTCCAAAGTGGTTGCACCATCTTGCAGTCCCACCAACAATGGAGGAGTGTTCCTCTTTCTCCACACCCTCGCCAGCATCTACTATCACCTGAGTTTTTAATCTTAGCGATTCTGACTGGTGTGAGATGGAATCTCAGGGTTGTTTTGATTTGCATTTCCCTGACGACTAAGGATGCTGAACATTTCTTTAGATGCTTCTCGGCCATTCGAGTTTCTTCCGTTGAAAATTCTTTGTTAAGCTCTATACCCCATTTTTTAATAGGGTAATTTGGTTGTCTGGAGTCTAATTTCTTGAGTTCTTTGTATATATTGGATATTAGCCCTCTATCAGATGAAGGATTGGTAAAGATCTTTTCCCAATTTGTTGGTTGTCGTTTTGTCCTATTGACAGTGTCCTTTGCCTTACAGAAACTTTGCAATTTTATGAAGTCCCATTTGTCAATTCTCGATCTTAGAGCATATGCCATTGGAGTTCTGTTCAGGAACTTTTCCCCTGTGCCCAAGTATTCGAGGCTTTTCCCCACCTTCTCTTCTATTAGTTTCAGTGTATCTGGTTTTATGTGGAGGTCCTTTATCCACATAGACTTGAGCTTTGTACAAGGGGATAAGAATGGATCAATTTTCATTCTTCTACATGTTGTCTTCCAGTTGAACCAGCACCATTTGTTGAAAATGCTGTCCTTTTTCCACTGGACAGTTTTAGCTCCTTTGTCAAAGATCAAGTGACCATAGGAGTGTGGGTTCATTTCTGGGTCTTCAATTCTATTCCATTGATCTTCCTGCCTGTCTCTGTACCAATACCAGGTAGTTTTTATCACTATTGCTCTGTAGTATAGCTTGAGGTCAGGGATGGTAATTCCTCCAGAAGTTCTTTTATTGTTGAGAATAGTTTTCGCTATCCTGGGTTTTTTGTTATTCCATATGAATTTGAGAATTTCCTTTTCTAACTCTGTGAAGAATTGAGTTGGGATTTTAATGGGGATTGCATTGAATCTGTAGATTGCTTTTGGCAAGATGGCCATTTTTATCATATTAATCCTGCCAATCCATGAGCATGGGAGATCTTTCCATCTTCTGAGATCTTCTTCAATTTCTTTCTTCAGAGACTTGAAGTTCTTGTCATACAGGTCTTTCACTTGCTTGGTTAGATTCACACCAAGGTATTTTATATTATTTGCAATTATTGTGAAGGGTGTCATTTCCCTAATTTCTTTTTCAGTCTGTTTATCTTTCATGTAGAGGAAGGCTACTGATTTGTTTGAGTTGATTTTATAACCAGCCACTTTGCTGAAGTTGTTTATCAGGTTTAGGAGTTCTCTGGTGGAAGTTTGGGGGTCACTTAAGTATACTATCATATCATCTGCAAATAGCGATATTTTGACTTCTTCCTTTCCTATTTGTATCCCTTTGACTTCTTTTTGCTGTCTAATTGCTCTGGCTAAGACTTCCAGTACTATATTGAATAGGTAGGGGGAGAGTGGGCAACCTTGTCTAGTCCCTGATCTTAGTGGGATTGCTTCAAGTTTCTCTCCATTTAGCTTGATGTTGGCTACTGGTTTGCTGTAAATTGCTTTTACTATGTTTAGGTAGGGGCCTTGAATTCCTGATCTTTCCAAGACTTTTATCATGAAGGGATGTTGAATTTTGTCAAATGCTTTCTCAGCATCTAGTGAGATGATCATGTGGTTTTTTTCTTTAAGTTTGTTTATATAGTGGATTACATTGATGGATTTCTGAATATTGAACCATCCCTGCATTCCTGGGATAAAACCTACTTGATCATGATGGATGATTGTTTTGATGTGGTCTTGGATTCGGTTTGCTAGAATTTTATTGAGTATTTTTGCATCGATGTTCATAAGGGAGATTGGTCTGAAGTTCTCTTTCTTTGTCGGGTCCTTGTGGGGTTTGGGTATGAGTGTAATTGTAGCTTCATAGAACGAATTGGGTAGTGTTCCTTCTGTCTCTATTTTGTGGAATAGTTTGAAGAGAATTGGTATTAGGTCTTCCTTGAAGGTCTGATAGAATTCAGCACTAAAACCATCTGTTCCTGGGCTTTTTTTAGTGGGGAGGCTTTTGATGACTGCTGCTATTTCCTGAGGGGTTATGGGACTATTTAGATGGTTTATCTGCTCCTGGTTTAACTTCGGTACCTGGTATCTGTCTAGGAAATTGTCCATTTCATCCAGGTTTTCCAGTTTTGTTGAGTATAGGCCTTTGTAGTAGGATCTGATGATTTTTTGAATTTCTTCAGTTTCTGTTGTTATGTCTCCCTTTTCAGTTCTGATTTTATTAATTTGGATACTGTCTCTGTGCCCTCTGGTTAATCTGGCTAAGGGTTTATCTATCTTGTTGATTTTCTCAAAGAACCAACTCCTGGTTTTATTGATATTTTGTATTGTTCTTTCTGTTTCTATTTGGTTGATTTCAGCCCTGAGTTTGATTATTTCCTGCCTTCTACTCCTCCTGGGTGTATTTGCTTCTTTTTGTTCTAGAGCTTTTAGTTGTGCAGTCAACTTGTTAGTGTGTGCTCTTTCCAGTTTCTTTTTGTAGGCACTTAGAGCTATGAGCTTTCCTCTTAGCACTGCCTTCATGGAGTCCCACAAGTTTTGTTATGATGTGTCCTCATTTTCATTGAATTCTAAAAAGTCTTTAATTTCTTTCTTTATTTCTTCCTTGACCAAGTCATCATTGAGTAGAGAGTTGTTCAGTTTCCATGTGTACGTGGGTTTTCCATTGTTTTTGTCATTATTAAAGACCAGTCTTAGTCCGTGGTGATCTGATAAGATGCAAGGGATTATTTCAATCTTTTTGTATCTGTAGAGGCTTGTTTTGTGACCAATTATATGGTCTATTTTGGAGAAGGTACCATGAGGTGCTGAGAAAAAGGTATATTCTTTTGTTTTAGGATGAAATGTTCTATAGATGTCTGTTAAGTCCATTTGGTTCATAACTTCTGTTAATTTCAAAGTGTCTCTGTTTAGTTTCTGTTTCCATGATCTGTCCATTGCTGACAGTGGGGTGTTGAAATCCCCCACTATTATTGTGTGAGGTGTAATGTGTGTTTTGAGCTTTAGTAAAGTTTCTTTTATGTATGTAGGTGCCCTTGCATTTGGAGCATAGATGTTCAGAATTGAGAGTTCACCTTGGTAGATTTTTCCTTTGATGAGTATGAAGTGTCCTTCCTTATCTTTTTTGATTAATTTTGGATGAAAGTCGATTTTATTTGATATTAGAATGGCTACTCCAGCTTGTTTCTTGGGACCATTGGCTTGAAAAATTGTTTTCCACCCTTTTATTCTGAGGTAGTGTCTGTCTTTGTCACTGAGGTGCGTTTCTTGTATGCAGCAAAATTCTGGGTCTTGTTTGTGTATCCAGTCTGATAGTCTGCGTCTTTTTATTGGGGAATTGAGACCATTGATGTTAAGAGATATTAAGGAAAAATGATTGTTGCTTCCTGTTATTTTTTTTATTAGAGGTAAAGTTATGTTTGTATCTTTTTTGGGGGTTGTTGGAAGATTACTTACTTGCTTTTCCTAGGTTGTAGTTTCCCTCCTTGTGTTGGCATTTTCCATCAATTATCCTTTGAAGTGCTGGGTTTGTGGGAAGATATTGTGCAAATTTGGTTTTGTCATGGAATATCTTGGTTTCACCATCTATAGTGATTGAGAGTTTTGCTGGGTATAGTAATCTGGGCTGGCAATTGTGTTCTCTTAGTGTCTGTATGATGTCAGTCCAGGCTCTTCTGGCTTTTATAGTCTCTGGTGAGAAGTCTGGTGTAATTCTTATAGGTCTGCCTTTATATGTTACTTGACCTTTTTCCCTTACTGCTTTTAGTATTTTTTCTTTGTTTTGTGCATCTGATGTTTTGATTATTATGTGACGGGAGGTATTTCTTTTCTGGTCTAGTCTATTTGGTGTTCTGTAGGCTTCTTGTATGTTTATGGGCATCTTGTTCTTTAGGTTAGGGAAGTTTTCCTCAATAATTTTGTTGAAGATATTTACTGGCCCTTTAAGTTGGGAATCTTCATTCTCATCTATACCTATTATCCTTTCGCCATCTGGTTAACTCTAGTGGTACCTGCCCTCACTGTGTAAAACTGGAGTCTGTATTTCCAGTTATCTTGCTTATTGCAGAGCTCCTCAGAGTCCAGAGGTCTCTGTGGTCTTATGCTCCTAATCTCCTGGGTGGAATAACTCCTGGGACTCAGGCCACCTCTTGGATCTGGAAATCCTTCTGCTCTGAGTGCAGTGGGTCCTCGATGACTCAGGATTCAGTTTCAGCTGCTCTGAGTGCAGTGGCTCCAGCTGCTCTGAGTGCAGTGGCTCCTGGATGACTCAGGATTCAGTTTCTCAACAGGACAGGAGCAGACTGACTCTGTGTCAGCTGCTCTGAGTGCAGTGGCTCCTGGATGACTCAGGATTCAGTTTCTCCACAGGACAGGAGCAGACCAACTCTGTGTCTGCTCCAGCCCAGAGGACCAGGCAGGGGCAGAATGGAAGTGGAATTCCGGAGGGGCGGGGTTTGGGTAGCTGCTGTGCCCTGGATGTCCCTGGCTCCCCAATCTATCTCTGGGGTTTAGGGAATGAGATGGAGTTCTTACCAGCTGCTCTGAGTGCAGTGGCTCCTGGATGACTCAGGATTCAGTTTCTCCACAGGACAGGAGCAGACCGACTCTGTGTCTGCCCCAGCCCAGAGGACCAGGCAGGGGCAGAAGGGAAGTGGAATTCCGGAGGGGCGGGGTTTGGGTAGCTGCTGTGCCCTGGATGTCCCTGGCTCCCCGATCTATCTCTGGGGTTTAGGGAGTGAGATGGAGATCTTACCAGCTGCTCTGAGTGCAGTGGCTCCTGGATGACTCAGGATTCAGTTTCTCAACAGGAGGGGAGCAGACCGACTCTGTGTCTGCTCCAGCCCAGAGGACCAGGCAGGGGCAGAAGGGCGAAACTAGCACTTCTGGTTTATATCTGTGGTGACTTGAAATAATTTCACAAATATTTTAAACAATAGATTGGCACCATGTCTTTGTTTTTTAATAGATAACTTTTATTTTTTCACAGTCTTCCTTTTTATCTGATAGCTAGTAATTAACACTTTATGTGTTGGGGTTTACGTTGTATACATTTGGAAGCTGATGTGGGATAAAAGCAAAATGATATTTACTGTGCAAGTGTCTTCTGGGCTGGGAGTCAACAAACCTTTTCTTTCCTTGTTCATTTTAAAGATTTAATTTTTTTTTTTTTACAGTGGGTGGATGTGTATTTCTTTGTGAGGGTGTTGGCTGCAGTATCCACAGAAGTCAGAGGTGCTGGATCACTCGGTAGCTGTGATCTGCCTGACTTAGTGTTTGGAACAAAACTCAGAACCTCCTGAAGGACAGAGCAGGTCATTATGTGCTGAGCCATGTATCTCTCAGTTCAACAATCTTTTCTTAAAGGCTTAGACAGTGAAGAGCTCAGGCTTCCCCAGTGTTCTACACCACCTCAGTAGACACAAATAGTCACAGCCATCAGGAAGGGAATGAGCTACATCTTAACAGGAAGAAGGGAGCAGGGGACAGGATAAGAAATCCACCATCACACACACACTGGACTTCAATAATGCTTTATCCAGAAACTGCTCTCAAGAGTCCTTCAGCCTCTCTGCTTACAAAACTCACCATAGTTTCACCTGATAGATTTTTTTTTTAAAATTTAACTTACCCTGTTCTTGAGCCAATAGCAACATTGGCAGAACACACTAATGATAACATAACTGTTCAAATTTTGATTGTCCTGTATATTACTACAAAGGGTTCCCAGATATTTCCCCTAGGTTCTTCTTCTAAGTCTCTCTGGACAGTAAATAATTATTGAACTTTCTTCATGAACACAGTGTCCTTTCCTAACTGAAGCTACACCAAAGAGTGAATAGCAACATCAAAATATTCTCAGACAAATAAGAATAAACGAATTTGTCCCCAATTGACCCAGCAGCAGTCTTCCATATGGACCTACCAATAAAGAACATTAAACAATTGGAAAGATTAAAAATGTTATCACCAAAATATTAAGTAAATACAAAATGCTTCCCTTCTCTTGAGCTTGCAAAGTTTGATATGGAGTAAAAGTGAAAGTTTAGTAGTATTTTCATGATAGAGCAGGTTTTCATGGATGGAGAAGAAATATCTGAAAGAAGCATATTTTAAGTATGGCAACATAAGTGTAATGTGAGTTTTAGATTTACAAACCAATTTAAAGAGGAAGTACCAAAAAGACCTACAAGAGACATAGCTATACGGTACAAATCTATGACAAGAAGATAAAATAAAACAGGGGCGGGGGGAGGGGGAGAGCTAAGAAACTGAGAACAACCAAAGTCAGATATAAGCTGTAACAAAGCAATCATTTATCTAAATGTGAGTTGTCTAAATTCACCAATCAAAATTCAATAACTGGAAGAATACACTCAAAGATAACTCATACTGGTTTAACTACTGTGATGGCTACTTTTATGTCAACTTGACACAAGCTATAGTTATTTGAAAAGAGAGAACCTCAATTGAGAAAATGCCAGCTGTATGATATTTTCTTAATCAGTGACTAAACCAGGAGGGCCCAGCCCGTTGTGGGAGGGGCCATCCCTGGGCTGGTAGTCCTGCATTCTACAAGAAAGCATGGGGAGTAAACCCATGAGTACTATTCCCCTATATCTGTGCATCGGCTCTTGCTATGAGGTTCCTACCCTGTTTGAGTTCCTATCTTGACTTTTTTCAATGATGAACAATGATGTGGAAGCATAAGCCAAATAAAACTTTTCCTCTTCAAGTTGCTTTGGTCATGGTATTTCATCACAGCAATAGAAACCCTAACTAGGTCAACTGTATGCTGTCTGCAAGAGACTCATTCAAAATACCATGTATAGATTGAAAATAAAACAAGGAAAAAATAGACACAATTTTCATAGATGATTTATTTTTATATGAAATAAATAAAAATGCAAATATTCTGTAATATGTGGTTAAAACCAAACCTGGAGGTCATGATTCATCTGCTGAGCATATTGTTAGTGCCCTCTGCATGGATTACAGTTCTGTACCACTACATATGGCTTTATGTGAGTTTAGGAAACCTCAACTTATATCCTCATGTTTGTATAGCAAGCATTTCACTCACTGACCCACATCCCAGAACTCAAAGTAATTTTGAGTTTGCAATCTCATTTAGGTGAAGCTGTATGAATTATACCCAAGAGTCACCAATTGGCTTCCCAATTCTATGGAGCTGAAGGAAAATTCTGTGTGGCCCAATCTGCACACACATTTCAGTAGCACATTAGCTGTCAACCCTACAGATTGCTTCTTTAAGTCATGACCTCTGTCATTTGCTCTGAACTATTTCATTGGCTACTGTGACTCTGGTACAAAGATTACCAATGTTTCCTTTGGTCATAACCTCTGTCTGATGCTCTGTACTATTTCACTGGCTTCTGTGAATCAGGTGCAAGCATCACCAACAGTTTATATTTGAAGCGTGAAGAAATTCATTATTTTTTTTTTCAGAGGAAACACTGGTTCTCAAGTCCAGTGAGATCACAGTGCATAATCTTGAGATCTGTGCTGCATGTGCATGTCAAGATTCCTGAATTACTAGAAAACGTACAGAAACCTCATAGCTTGTATTGAAAATGTTGAAAAATCCTTGAAAACTCTCCAGGAGTTAAGGACTTAGCCAAAGACTGGAAGCAGTCATGTTCCACACAAGTCAACATCAAAGTGTTTTCAGGGTTAGTAATTGCTTTCTCATATTTTCTTTGATTTCACGTAACAGTTTTTCTGGTAATTCTACAAATGCTTTACACACACACACACACACACACACACACACACACACACACCTAGATATTCTTTAGGGCTGTTCTATAAAATGAATAAAATGCTTTTCTCTGTTTTCTTTCTTTTTTCTTCCCTAATTCTACCCATCTCTCTTTCCCACTTTCTCTCCTTTCTTTTCTTTTCTCTCTCTCCCATTCTTCCTTCTTCATTCCTTTCTTCCTTTCTTTTCCTCTCTTCTCTCTCTCTCTCTTTCTTCCTTTCTTCCTCCTTAGTTTATCTTTTTTACTGAAGGGAAAAGTAAATGTTTGTTTGGGTTACTTCACCCCCTCCTCTTCCTATCTCAATTTCCTTGACTTCCAAACCCACTTAAGTCCTTCCCTACTCAATGCTCTTTTCATCCCTTGTGCTAATGTAATTTAAGATCCTGTGTTGTACTAGGACTTCAGAGAAAGTCATCTGGACAGCTTGTCCTCTGATTAATCTGCCATAGTAGATCAATGGTGCCCCATGTGTATCCTGTCAGTTGTAGTTACGAGGTTGAATACAGAGTTTGGCCAGGACATATGCATCAACAGCCCAGTACTTTGTGATGCCATGCTATACAGACATACTCAGTATTAGGAGACTACATCTTATAAGGTCACAGACTGACAGACACACCCCTTACTGGCTAAGTTAAAAACAATTTGAACATCTAAATGATTAAACAGTAAGGAATTATGCACAAACCTGAACATTTTTCAAAAAGTTGCTAATCTACCAAGAGAAATATTTTAATAAATAAATAAGAAATTGCGTAACATGAGTTTCATGCTTGCAGCACACTATAGGGACTAACAGGTATAGGTATGAGGCTTGCTGTTGCTGGAGCTACAAATAAAACATCAGTTCTACCAGGAGAGGAGAGTATGGATGATAAAGGATTCACAGTGATGTCATCTAAGAAGCCCGACAGAAGACAACAATGGCCTGTTCTGTAGTGAACTCTATCCCTGATGCTTATTGGAAGTACGGGGTGAGGAAAGGAAGGAAGAAACCATAGAGTGCAGAAATCAACTAGCATCCTGATTAGGAAATTAAAATTAAAGTCACCAATGAGGGAGAGATAGATGTCATGTGCTTCTCAAAGGGACTCTGGAAAAACAGCACAATCTTGATAGTTTCTGATGACTGAAGCTATCCCATAGCTAGGAGGAAACAGGATATAATTCTGAAGTACAAACATTCTGATTTTTTAAAAAAGAGAACATTGTTGAAACTGTCAGAGCTCAAACAAAGCACAAAGAATCTGCCTCCAAAGTATAGGTTACTAACATCCACCTGGAGCTAAAAACAGTGTGAAGTCTTGACTCCTCCTGTGTTTGAGGAAATATTTGCTCCAGAGCACAGTGCTGTACCAGGGTCAAAATACAGCTTGGGTTCAGGGATAGATACGAGGTTCAGTGTTAAATTTCCTGGTGCTGGCCGGGCGGTGGTGGCGCACGCCTTTAATCCCAGCACTTGGGAGGCAGAGGCAGGCGGATTTCTGAGTTCGAGAGTTCGAGGCTAGCCTGGTCTACAGAGTGAGTTCCAGGACAGCCAGGGCTACTCAGAGAAACCCTGTCTCGAAAAACCAAAAAAAAAAAAAAAAAAAAATTTCCTGGTGCTGAATAGCCTTGAAATTCACTATGTAGACAAAACTAGCTTGAATCTCACGGATATCCTCCTGCTTCAGCCTCTCAATTGCTGGAAATATAGGCATGCACCACTATATAAGGCTTGAAGTAAAGACCCTTGAGATTTTGTAAACTATTTATAAACACACAGTGAAATATCTAGATATAAAGAAAGCCACTAAAGGCCTAAAATCAGCCATAGGCCTAAAATCAGCAATAGGCCTGTCATACATGTATACTAACACCAAGTCTTGGGTCTCAGTGGAAAAACATTGAAACAGATGGCTATAAGCTAATGTAAACAGACAGCTTTTGTGGAAATTTACAAGCCTGAGCAGTCATAGACCTTGTAAATAGGTAGCCTTGGCAGACAATACCAACTTAGGTAAGAACAAGCGAGTCATAGGCAGAGTCATAGTGACTTGTCCCCTGAACCTTCACCCAGCCGATACCGAGTTCTGAAGATATCTGTATTCTCCCTCACTCCAGTGTCATTCCCTTCCCACATCCTGCCTTTCTGTGTTTATAACTCCTGTGTGAATGAATTACGATTTGAGAAAAAGTAAATTATAATAAAAAAAAGAAAGCCAAGAAATATTCTCAAATTTTCTTATGAAAAAATATATATGCCTTGACTTTGTGATAGTTCAGTCTGAGAGTTTTGAGCTACTCAAGTAATCATAGATGAGGCACAAGAAACTGGTCAAGAAAACACAACAATTCCATGTTATTAGAACCCTGGCATGGCTTCTACTGAGAGCACTAAACCTCTTCAGGTACTGACAACTATTTCCAGATATAGATTCTTCTATTACATAGCAAAGGAGAATATCAGATAACGCAGGACATTGATGTTCCTCAGGTAAAAAAGGAAACGGGTAAGTGAAATTTACGATTTTGCTTTCAAGTATAAAAATATGAGTTAATAGAATTATCAGGCATGTTTTATGAGGCAGCATTTGAATGTAGACCCTTAACACATTATAATTTGAAATTTATGAAAATATTCTCAGAGTCCAGCTATTCATAGATAATTATTAATGTTTATGCTAATTTTACTCATTTCCTTGTTACAGCAGGATTGGAAAAATGAATCTGTGCAGCAGTTTAATTTATAAACCCAATCTGTCTTCCTTAAGCTTGTGATGCTATCTGTTATCTTTATTCTAATAACTTCAGTAACTGGCATTCTTGTTATTTAATTAAACTAAAATATATCTAAGTGTATAAAAAAAGGCAATTGTGCAGGCAAGCAAGCACAGTGAAATGGGAGTGTTAAGTCCGAAATATTAATCTAAAATTATATGTAGATAGAAATTATGTGCTTCATTCTTACAAAAGTCACAGTGCCATCAGATTTAATCCCCAGAGAGATGATTAAGAATCATTCGTACATTTGAATATCACCTTATAATTCTCAAGGCACATTCACGTGTATTATCTCATTCAAGTTCCATCAGCCCTAGAATGGTTAGCTAGAAAAAGGTGCTGGTTACCCTGAGAAGGGAGGAGTAAATATAAGACTTCTACTGCACAGTGCACAGTGCACAGTGTACTGGCATTGTTACATCTTGCTCTTAGAAAATACAGAGAGAATGAATGCCGGGGTTCCCATGATAAAAACAGTGCCAATGAGTTGTTAGCTAGTTCTAACTGCTTGAGAGTGTATATGTATGCTTTGAGCCATCACATACCTGATAAATACACATGACTCTGCCAATCTAAAAATATAACTAGCGATCATAGTCACCCCATTTGGAAAAGTAGGAAACACTAGAAGATAGCAGAGAGTCACTCAAGGACTGAATGAGCCCAAGAATAAGTATTTCAGCTTAGAAACCTGTATATCCGATGCCTGGTCTCAGTCTGTGTCACTTTTGGACTCTAGAGAGCCTGTCGTGAGTTTGACATCCACATATCAGTTTTGCATTTTTTGTCAAAGCTCTGAAAAGTGAGGTGTTGGTAGTCAACAATACACCAAACTTCAGAACTATTACAGCAGCGTAATGCAAACTGCATAAGTGTGTAATGCTGGTATATTGATTTTTCTCTCTCCCATTAATAGCAATACTTACCATACAGTGTGGGTGAGTCTCATTAAACCCACTGCACAAATGAGGCAACTGGAAGACACTTAAGGATGAACAGCGTTAAATAAAGCATTAGCAGATGAAAGTAGATGCTCCAAGTGTGATCTTTCTACGCCTACATAAAATGTTCCTTTCTGATTTTATTAACAGCAGTTTCATTGTTCTATCCAGCTTTGTTGAAAATTTTTCTCCCCAAAATAAAGGAAAAACAACTAAAATAAAATTTTGTAATATAAAAATGTGGTAAGATCCCAGACAATGAAATAATAATATCTTCATTTTCAAGAAATGCTTAAAGCTACAGAGTGAGAACTTTTATTTCTTTATTTTAAGGTATTTATTTGGTGTGTGATGTCTGTGTAGGTGCATGCACCACTGTGCACACTAAGCACAGAGCACAAGTATCTGTGCAGGTGTACGCACCAGTATGGACACTGAGCCTAGAGCACAGGTGCCTGAGCAGGTCCATGCACCAGTGTACATACTAAACCCAAAGGTGGACTTTGAGTCCTGCTCAATCACTGTCTCACTCATTCCCTTGACATAGGGTCTTTCATGAAACCTACGGTCAGGTCAGGGGTCTGTATGTCCAGAGTTCCTCCTGTTAGTCCAGAACCATTAACTTCACATAAGCTTTGGCATTATGAATGCAGACACTAGCCTACTTGCATGACGATTGTCACTAATTTGATAAAACGGACTTCAAGTCTTCTGAAAGATGTGCATAACAGAGTAGAAGTCATGAGTACGTAGAAACATGCCACAGATCTCATGTCACCGGTTATATGATCAGATCCCTTGTTAGGAAAATTTAATTCTAATGGCCAAGTCTTTGATTATGCACAGCAGCTATAAATCACACCTAGCAATATACAATTTGTATAATTTCATTCTCTCCTGATTACCTCAGCAGTTCATGCTGGCTATCAACATGTGAATGTGGTTGAATAATTCCCTCACAAATTTAAATGAACAGTTTACTCCCTCTATTAATAATTCCACCTGAGCCTTTTCTATTGATTTATGATTGTCCAAAATATTAAAATCAAAATAATCTCGTGTGGGAATTAAGAGACCTTCTTACTGATGGCTTGGGCTATTCATTTCTTCAGTTTTCTTGAGCCATGGTGTCTTTATGTATAACCTCATGAGAGAGCAGGAAATTGAAGGGGCTCAGTCACTTTTCATAGCCAGCAATTATGGAGGGTAAACACTCACCTGATGGGGAGATATGTCTCCATGAAATGGCGGGCTCTGGCTTCCCAGTGGCCAAACAAGTAAGGGTGACATTGGTTCCTTCATTGATGGTCATGTCATTTGAGATGTCATATATTTTCGGGGGAACTGAAAAGCAAAAACACTGTGGTGAGACTCAGTACCTATAAGACGTTGTTGAAACACCCTTGAGTATTGCAACTCCATGACATCCTATCAGAGAGGTTTGCTGATAGCCGCTCTTCAGTTCTATGATCTTGTCTCCTGGAGAGCTCTGTAGAAACTGAGACCTCTGATAAGTTTTTGGTCCATTGGTTAGATTTGTATTGATAGGAAGTGCTTCATTATGAGTATAGTATTTAATAACAAAGTTTCAATACCAGCTATATTTGCACTGAGAGTAACTAGCATCATCACCATGATGTGGGATCTGCTTTGAAGATGGTTAACAGCAGGCTCATTGTGCCTGCCTGCTGACTTCTGCACTTCATGGAACAGAGTGAGGATGAAAAGGAGGGTTTAATGTCACAGAGGTGTGTGCTGCTTCTATTTCATACTGAAGACAATGGGGCTGGGCATGTTTGGGGTCCTGGTTTGGGGAAGCAGAGGGGGTTTGGTAAAGACTGTGCTGGTAATAGAAAGAGCTCCCTGAAGCAGTTCATACCACTTCTCACCTGCCTGCTTGCTCTTGCACACAGTGGCTTTATAAGAGCGATGGGGAAACACACTGGGTGCTTCTTGATGCATTAGACTTTGGAAGACAGTGACGTTTCAGAGTCGGCACTGAAAGAGAGGCAGAAACTGGATGGGTACTACATGGTCACAATTGGAGTAGGTGAACCAGAACAGGCTGAGAAGTCAGAAAGGAACCTGGCATCAGTGTCTCTGTTCTAATTGGCAGGTGTAATGCACATGTGTGACATTGGGGTCCAACTTCAGAAGTGTTCTCAAACATCAAGATTCTGGAAGTGATGTCATCACTCTGGCAATGATGTCATCTCTTTGAAAATGATGTGATCACTCTAACAATGATTTCATAAGTCAGACAATGATATTTTCACTCTGACAATGGTGTCATCACTTTAATGATGTGCACAGCTGGTATGTGGCAGTCTATGCCTGACTTTTAAAACTTGCAGTATCTTGATGACACCAGTCAAATCTAAGTAAGAGGGAATTAGTCACTTTGACTGATGAAAAAACTGACCTTTCCTGAAGGATAATTTGAATTATTCCATTGGTTTGTATTTTTCAATATTACTTTAAAATTCAGTAGCTAAACACTTTAACTTTATAAGTAGTTACCCATAATTTTTTACATTACCTTTGAATATTTTTCATAGAACCAAAGCTCTAACACAAGAAAATCAAGCTGATTCATTGCAAACATAAGGCACTGGTTCACACGACTGAGTAAGAGAATGTTTGCTGAGTACATACCCTGTGACTGCATATAAATGATACCATTTAATTAGCATTTTAAGTGCATTACTATCAAGTTCTTTACTTAGCTCTTCTCAAGCAAACAAAGACAACAATAGTCCTAAACAGAATATTCTTTTTAGTTGAAGCAAAATGGATCTTAACACTCTAGAAGAAGGGCACAGAGACTTTTTGTGTCTATCTGGTGGACAGGAGAGTTAGTAAATAATGAAATTATAACACTTAAAAAATATCATGTGTGTGTGGGGGGTCTCGAAGAAGATAGTTCAACCTCTAAAGAGCTTGCTGTACAAGGTACAAGTAGGAGGACGTGAGTTTGCACTACACACCCATGTGGAATGTCAGGCACAGTGAGGCTGTGTGTCTCTGACAGCAGTGCTGAGAAGGGACTCCCTGGGCTTTGCTGGCCAATGCAGCAATGAAGCTGAATTGTGAGAGACCCTGAGTCACATATAAGGTGGAGAGGAAGGGAGAAGGGTACATGACATTAACCACTGGCCATCACACATACACATACACACACACACACACACACACACACACACCGGAGGGAGAGGGGGGTTCAAAAGAATGCACACAAATATGTACATACACAAACAAGCACACATATATAAAACACATACACAATATTAAATATGTACAGTGATTATATTTAGGCATAAGTCTACTAAAATGTGATACTTGAATATAATATATACTTACATATAGGTATAAAATGCCAATGTCTGGTATGAACGATGTTAGATAGTATTTATACAGAATTTTAGTCAACTACGGATACTTTCTTTTGCAAAGTCAAATGTATTAAATGACTCAATATTGGGCATAGGTATGTAATAAAAATACTGCCATCATGTAAAAATCATGCACTCTTATCCTTTATAGTGGCCCCATTGTCAACCCATCAGAGCCTATCTATGTTCATCTGCTCCTCAGGTGTTCAGGAGCGCATGGAGTCCATAATAAGCTTTAGTGTTTGAGAAGATGGGAAGCCACCCACTATCCTAGACATTTGACTGGACATTTCACAGCTAGACTTTAGTGGTGAGGGGCACAGTGAGCTTCAGAGATTGTGATCAGCTCCCAGTATGAGCTACAGAGAAGAAACATCTGGAAGTGGTAATAAGAAAAGGTTCTCTGACTGTTTTTGTTTTTTTCTCCAGGATACATCAGAAGGACAGATGACATCCTTCTGCATTTTTGCTTGTGGAGGCGAAAACGTGTGAGCCTTGCTAAATATTCAAGATCACTGCACGCTCACCTTTCCAGGCCTCCAGTTTCTTCTACCAAGTACTGTGAAAAAAATCAATTTAGACCTACTGAGAATACAGGTAGTCAAAAAGATGATCCTTTCTCCAAAGACATTTCAAGGAGAGAACAGTGGGCAGGGGGACAGGGAATTAACTAAGAGATGCTTCTCCAGATCCCCTTCAGCACCTTTACTTGAGGCTAGGTTTTAGAAATCAAGTTACATAACCAGCTCATGCACAGATTGTGAGGGAGGAAAATGTCCAACCCCATCCACAGACAGGGACGCGTGGAGAGTGGGTCAAATGAATGCAAGTCATCATAGTAAACGCTGAGAGAAAATTCAGATGTGTACTGAGAAGGGTTCAGAGATTCACAGGAGCACCAGCCAAGGTTGGGGAGGGGGAAGGCAGTGAGGGCACCACCTACAGCTAGAAGAGGGTAGGAATAAGCCCCTCTGAGGTATAGCATAGGACCTGACTCTGCCAGGAGCTTGCTTGTCTCAGTGATAGAGGCCTCAGGAGGGAGGGCTGTTTGTATTGGATTTGTGACTAGTTGAATGCTTTTGCATGTAATATGCACATTTCCTTATTTTCTCTCTCTTGGTTGTTTGATGCGGGGCCCTTTCTTCATGATAATGTATATTGTTTTGCTTTTGGAGCTCTGCAATGGTAGAGTAAAATTATTTGGCTTTGGGCTGGAGAGATAGCTGCACGGGTACAATTTGCTGTGTGGGTGTCAGACATGAGTTTGAATCCTGAGCACTCATATAAAAAGAGCATAGTGGCATGTGACTCTATTCTCAGAGATGAGACAGAATGATGCATCCTTGGGAGCTTTCTGTCCAGCAAGCCTACCAAATCAGTAGGTCCAGTGAGGTGTAAGGTTCAAGTCAGACACCTGTCTCAAAAAACCAACCAGCTAAACTGACACAACAATGACCTGTGAAAGCAGAAGACCCTGGCATTGGCCCATGCCATCCACATATGCACAGCAAAATGTATCTGTACACAAAGGCCTGCAGTACATGCATACGCCCACACAAAAGCACATACATCACCTTTATTGTTCTTTTTCTTGAACAGTGTAGAGGCTGTTAGTTCAAGTAAACTATTTTTTTTCTGAAGCTTTTTTAAACCACTTGAGTCAACAAGCTCGACAGAACCATATATCTTGGAAGAGTTGGATTTTTCTTTTCACTCCTGTATCTGGCAATGGTTGGCAGTATCAAAAGAACATTCCTCTTTCCACAGGGCTGGCACCTTCCATTTCTTCTTGGCCAATCTCCAGAAGGTACAAGCCCATCTCTGCTTCACTGTAAACCCCCAGGGAATGTGCTGTTCTCCAACTAATGGAATGGATTGCTTCATGATTTTTTTTCCCTAAATGTGCTTGTGGGTGCTTGATGGCTTCATGGTCCATACCTAACTAGTAACACAGCTCTCTTAGTGACAGACTGTAACTGACTTTATAGTTTATGGCATTGCAGAGATGTGTGTGACTTTTTCCTCATCCTGTCACTCAGAGATCGTGAAAAGAAGAAAAAAAGAACACCAGAGCATAAGTCATAGATGTAAGCTTGCCAGATTCATGAATTGCCTACTGATGGAATATGCCAGAACAACTTAGAGTCTAAAGAACGTTTGACAGAAATACATCTTCCTCTTCTAGCTCCGACTTTGAATCATGTTGAAAACTTTAGTATTTTTCCTCACCTAAAAGCAGTACCAAATTATTTCCTAACCTATTGTGTTCTTAAGGATGGCAGCTACTAAATAGGATACAATCTCAATTACCTATCAACACTCAGCTGGTCACCTATCCACTCAATCAGGGGATAGTTTCCAAGTACCTGCTTCATCAGACAGGTAGATTCAATCCATAACACTGGTAATTATAATACGTAGTCAAAACACCTAGAAAGAGGTGACTGCAAAATGTTTTGGGACTATAACATTACAGTTTTTTTTTTCCCTGAAGGTGAGAATAGGCGTCTGTGCTGATATTTGACCACATTTTTGAAGTAAATGAAATGGGAATAGAATGAGACAGTTAAAACAATACTTTCTTGTAAGCAGGTAAGGTGTATGAGGAGGGGAGCCCCAGTGAAGTCACTTGGGAAGCTTTTCCCATTAGGCTATTTTCTTTGTAGAAGTCCAGAGACAGGCTTTCTGAAGCAGAAAGTACAAGTGGACACTGGGGAGGGATGTGCCTCATGCACCATGGAGCGGTGGGTAAATCCAACATGGGCTTCAATTTTCTCTTCCCTTGACAATTTAACACCGGGACTGTGAAACTTTGGAATAAGAACACAAAGAATCTTTCAAGTTTAAGACTTATATGCTCATTGAAAATGTTCTCAGGCAGTGGTGGCACACGACTTTAATCCCAGCACTTGGGAGGTAGAGGTAGGCGGATTTCTGAGTTCGAGGCCAGCCTGGTCTACAGAGTGAGTTCCAGGACAGCCAGGGCTATACAGAGAAACCCTGTCTCGAAAAACCAAAAACCAAAAACCAAAAACCAACAACAAAAAAGGAAATGTTCTCATGTTATGGCTTTTCAGTGACAAAGGCAAACAAATAGGCTTATGAGAAAGCTGAGTACACATGAAAATTGTGAGTGAAGAATTGATATGGCCCTTTGTCCTTAGAGAAGATTGGTAATGGTTAACTAGCAGTTCTAATATTTTGTTGGAAGGCAGATTTCTTATTTGCTTTAAAACATTGAAAAAAATAAAATACAACATTGTTGCACCCATGTGGGTGGGAATGGGATTTTGTTATTTTGTTTCATCTGGGCTTTAGGATGAAAGCTGCTGGATGCTGCAGGCAATGTTTGCATACTGGAGTCGGATCTCTGATGCACCTCAGGCTGGCATTAGTTTTAGCATCTTGGATGTTCAGACATAAATGCAGGACTGGATTTGTAGCAGTAGTAGCAGCAGCAAGGCCAGGTCACACTAGGCAAAGCTGTTGTCAAAGACTCAGAGACAGCCTGTGGGTGTGGGCTGTCACTGAGGCTGGATTGCCCTGGAACTAATTCCATGTCTCCAAACCTGCTGAGATGCCATCATTTTATTAAGAATTGATAATGAGCATTTTCCTGGAAACCATTTGGTGATATATTTTAAGAACTTTAAAAAAGCTGACCCGGTAGCTATGATGATTCCCTTTCCAGGAATTTAGATCAAGAAATAAAGGTGCCTGCTTTCAATACAGTTACTCTTCGAATAAGCCTGCTGGCCAGCATTGGAGCAGAGCCACAGGAGTACCCTCTGGAACAGCTGAGACTTTTCTCACCTTATCCCTGGTGCTTGGAGTAAACCATTTTCCTAAACCAGAGAAAACAGCACATTTGTGTGAAACTAGAACCCATATGCCTGCTTTGGAAATGTCTCCCATACCAGAAAGTATGCTCTAGGCTTTTTAAGACTCAAGGGTCCTAGTGCACCTTTGGAGCTGTAGGGCACTTAGGTACCACCTGTCTTGGTTTCACGCAGAACACCCACTCTGGTTCACTGGGTTCGGTGAGAGTTTTCCTCACAGCCCAGAGCTCTGTAGCTGTTTTATTTATTTGTTATCAGATTTTATGTCTAAAAGCTGTCGTGGTGTTCTTATCCCTGCAAAGTAAATGTGCAATTTCAGCACCCTTAGAAAAATAATGTCTTCTTTGAAGTAAGCTTATTCCTTTGTTCTTTGTAAACAATATTTATTATCCTAATTATGAAGATGATACCAATTTGTCGAAATTAATGGATGAAAAAATGTAAACAATAAGAAGAAAAATATAGATGGTAGCATCTGGAATGCACTTTGGTGGCTAAAATAAAGTACTGTTGCACTGTCATGTGATTGAATCACACTGCCATTAGGGGGGATCATTATTACCAGCTAATGTATTTTACTTAGGTACTTTTAGGCATGCATTTTTACATAGATCTGAACATTTCCACGTGGTCCAAAAAGCTCATTCAATATGAAGCTCTGGATAAAAATAAATAATGTCTCCACAGACTGTGTCGTTTTGAAAGTAAGCTGGAGTGGGCTTGGGCGGGGATTGAAAATGTTTGCTTTGGCTTGCTGCCTTTCTTATTGGCAGCGTGCCTGACAGAAGATACCTACAGTAAGGGTGAGGCTGGGTGACTCGAGGGGCATGTGCCACTGAACAGAATTCTCAACACTCAAGCTCCGCCCTTCCTACCCACTCAAAGGTCATGTGTTCCCATTACCCCTCCCCTAAGGTCAGGCTCCACCCCTCCCCACACTGCTTTGATTTTGGTTTGCAGCTGACTGCTTCCAACAGGAGAGCTGGAAGCTGGATAACTCTCAAACTGGATCATAAAGTAATGACATTTATCTCCTGCTGTGTTGTTCTCCAAGAACATTCACTCCTGGAGGCTTGAAATACTGTGCAGTTAGTTTGACCACACCGGAGCTACCCTGCTAGAGACAGAACATGGAGACGGCACATGTGAACGCCTATGGATGGTGAGATTCTGAGATACCAAGAGTGTAGCCTGGGAGGCCATACTGCTTTCTGGATCCTAATTGGCCAACTCAGCCTGGTGATACTATAGATACTGGGTCCAAACAGCTCAAAGTAGTCTTGCCAGCAGGAAAAACTGTCCTAGCAATTTGTTCTCAGTCAATCTTGGCATGGTTTTCTGAATAACAATAAAAGTTGGAAGGTATACTGTTTAAATTCATGGCCTATAAAACGACCAAAGAGAAGCGTTGTCTTTAAATACAAACGAATAGAGAATAGACTCCAGAAATAGATGCTCAAAGGTACTTTGGTCAAAACTGCTCACTCATATTAAGAATGCAAATATTTGGAATGGGGTAGACACACAGCAGAAGTCTGTCACAGAGAAGAGTTCATCTGTCGACTAAGCTATAGGTCCCTAGAGAAGATGGCTGCTCCATAGAACAGCCAACATGGATGGTACCATTCTGAAGATGAAAGTCTAACTAGGTTCTCTTGATTAATTTTTATTGTCAACTTGACTCAACTTCCATCACCTGGGGAGAGTGAACCTCAGTTAGGAATGTTCTTCCTCAGATTGGCCTGAAGGCATGTCTGTCATGTAAGTGTGAGGAGTTAGTCCGATGTGTGTGGTACCATCCTTAGGCAGCTAGTCCTGAACAGCATAAGAGATTGTGAGCTTATTAATAAGCCCGAGAACAAGTGAAAAACAGCATTTTCCCATGAATTCTGCTTCCTTTAAGCTCCTGCTTAAGTGCCTACCCTGACTTCCCTCGGTGACAGGTTGTGACCTGCGTGTCACCCTGATAAACCCTTCCTCCTAAATTGCTTTTGATTAGAGTATTTCATCACGACAAACCAGGGCACTGTGTGCTCCCCAGACTGTATATTTGGTGCTGCATGAACCTCTTCACAGTATCTGAAGGATTAGCTTGTCATCAACTCAAACTGCACCTTCAAGGATATTAGGAGAACCTTGCTCTTACAGAAGAGCCTCAGTCTTCATACCCTAGAAGATTCCGCAACACAGAATCTCTCAGTCTCTAAGAAAAACAGTGCCTGTAGGTTTATGTGTAGAAAGTCTTTACCCTATAGTGCTGTGTGCCCTATATGGTCTAGTACTAGCTGGCAAGTCAAAGTCTTCCATCTCAAGTAAACTCATGGATATTTTCACCACCCTTTAGCCAGGAAAGCTCCAAGGACCCATGTTCACATCACATTACTTGGCGTCTTCTAAAAGTGATACTTTATAGAACTTCATACTTGTGTCTGCCGTACCTGTCAGGGAGTATGTGACTAGATCTCAGGAGTGACTGGACTCACTAAGGAAGTTGCCTAAGGAAGTGTTACATGAATGCAGTTTATTCAGAAGTATGAGTGATAAAACCATGACTCTAGTTAATTTTCTGATTCCAAAAATAAGTATTCATGTACCATTTTAATGGTCTCCTTTCTTATCTCCTTTTCACAAAGATAATGAGGTGTATTTTTTCTTATGTTACATCCAACTGTTATCAAGCAACTATATGCCAGGAGATAGCAGCGCTGATGGCTAAATGCATAGATTCTCTATGAAATTGGGTTAGAAGGTAATTTTCCATGCTCCTAGCCCCTAGGTCATTAGCCACAGTGGCCTAAGTGCATTTTCTTATAATTCAATATCAAAGAAATTGCTTTTCTGGCATTAACTGTATTATATTCAAAATTGTATAAATTATTGAAATACTATGCCTCTGCCAAGATATAAGACAGTTCACATGGAAAAAAAGTTGAGTTTTAAATTATTCATTGGGTAAAAGTCAGTCTCTTGACAGAAATTATTTTATACAGGGGCTTGCTTCCGAGACTCCCATTTAAAGACAAGTCATACAACTGAAAGCTTCTGGGACCAATAATTTCCTTAGCCTTAAACAGGAGTCTTGTGTTGTTGATTCCTTGGTTTCTTTTTGTGGTACAGTGTGATACAGATTGTCTTATGTCTCCAAGTTCTCCTGGGATCACTTTCCTTGATTATAAAACACTCTGATATCATCACTGTACGTTATGCTCCAATGCAGTCAAGGATCTGTCCAGAAATATTGAAATTTGGTGACTCAACTTTAGTATTTGACTGGAATACAGTTCAGCTACATAGTTAGGCCTATCTAATTAGTGAATTAAATATGTACACACAAATCCATGCTTAGCATATGTGTAGCTCTGTCAACACCCATGTGTGTATTAGTGACATAGATGAATATATTGGAGTTGATGTGTGTGCATCTGTCTGCCTAGTGAAGTATAGTATAAGAGATACTTTAATCATAAGAAGTATAACCTCAAAAGGTCTCTCTCCTCAAGACTGTATCATATTCATTTGGGTTGAAATTTTTCATTTATCCTTTACTATGCACTGGGGATTGTGCTAGATGTTAGTGATTTCAAATTTAATAACACCGAGTTGCTATTTTCTGGCAGGATACATACTGTGGGAGGAAACAAACACAGAAATAGATTAAAATATAATTATCTCAAGCTTTGTGAGAGAAAGGTCTGAGATCTATGCCCCTATTAATGAAATTTCATCCAGACTGTGTAGAGATGGAGGTACAGTGATGGCGGAGATATACGAGGCCATTTTCCGAATAAAATTTGGAAACCATCTAAATAGAGATGTGACTCATCAAGTGGAGTGACCTGGCTGCAGGTAGTTCTAGCAAGTCAGTGACTTCTAAGGTATCATTATGGCCTGTCACACTTAAACATATTTCTATTCATATCATACAACTGACTATAGAAGTATACCCCATTCAAAGGAAAAGAATAGTTTTTTCTCTTTCTGCTTGTCTGTAGAAAGCAGATCAACATAAAAACCACTGTGTGTTAATCTCTGATAACTTAGTACACAGTAAATAACAAGTGTTGATGGGAAATATTGCCATTATTTCTAAATGGTCCTTATTTGAGGATTTTGTCCTCAATCACTCACTAGTATGTAGGTCTCTTCCATTCATTCACTACATTCTGAAGCACAGAAGATTTCAACAATTTTTCCCTTCTGAATTAAAAATGTCCCATGAGTGAGGACTTGCCAGGGCACCTGAGACGCTTGCATTTCCTTGATTTCTCCAAGGTGCTATATGTAGAGTGTATTTTCCTACTTCACCTGAAAAGTACTATGGGTTTTTGCTCTCGAGATCCTATCACATGCCATTTTAAAGTTCTTAACATGAAGTTCAAAGGAAGATGAAACTCTGTGGCTGCAGGACAGCACCTCCAACATACTGAGGCTTATATTCCAGTCTCCTTATTGATAAACTTGAAACAGACAAGCTAAATGTTCTTTATTTCTTGACAATTGATATCTAAGTACATCTCACTATAACTGTATTATTTTTATCTGCACCCTGATCACGTAAATATTCAACAACAGCCTTCCACATCAGGCACCCTAGTGAGGAGGCAGGAAGGTGAGAATCACATGATTTTAGGGTTGAGGTTTCATATAGAAGAGTGCCAAAGAGTATCTCAAAATAACCCAGTTTTCCTTTTGGTGGGTTACTACTTAGTGGATAAATGGTATGCTGTAAAGACACAGGGAGTATATCTGATATCAGGGGCTTAGGGCAGCTGTTTCTTTCTGGTGATCAGATGTGAGTCATGTAGCAAGTAGAATCATTTCTGACTTTTAAAAAAACACTATAGGCAGCACTGGCAGTGGGTGTTTCTTGGTGGTAAGGAGGTCTTAGAGACATTTCAGGGTAACTACGGGTGGTCTTTTCTTTTGCTCAACTGTAACCAGTGTGTATGAATCTATTGGAAACAGATTAACAGGATGACACCAGGGGTTTGGGCTCACTGCAAGAAGACAATAACACGTTGTATAATTAGAGGCCATCCTCAATGGTCAGTGATTCAGAGTCAATGAGTTGCAGGACACCTGTAAAGTAGTAGGGTAATGACAGAAAAAAAAAGTGTTCAAGAGTGATAAAGTCATGGGTTAGCCTGTAGGTTTGTTCTCTGATGACCTGGTGGACATAATAGAGGTAGATGGTATTCTGGAGACTATTTCATGAGGATGTAAACTCCCTGTGATCAAAGGAGCTTCAGAAATTATGGAAGATTATACTTAAGCAGAGAAAGGATTGCTAGATGCTTCCATGAGCAGTGATCGTGATGTTTTTCTACTGTGAGGGCCTTTATCCTGCTTTACTTTCTGGATGTGTAAATGGTGAAGAAAATTGGAGTGTGTTACAAGCATATTGCAGGGACAGGGTAATGAAGTGACTGAGGCTGTCCCAGGAGAGACAAAGACAGGAGCCAGAGAGGGAGGCAGAGTGGTAGGTGAGCCAGAAGAGGAAACAATAAAAAAAAAATTAACAAGATGAACAGACCTAGATAGAGCAGTGGGATATTGAGAGACAATGAGAAGGATAATGGGGGGGGGGCAAGGTACCCCTCACTCGCCCCAGGATTTCCCTGCAGGTCCTGTCTCCCTGAAGTTTTCCCATTGCACTGACATAGGTTTGTAGTTCTTTCTTCACCAACAGCACAATGGATGCATTTGACCCTTACATCTGGGAGCTAATGCTTGAATTTTTAGGAAGTCATATTTTAAGCACAGGTGTTACTAAACATTAAGGCAAATTATATATATTAAATTCAGGAGTTGTGAAACCCCAACAGCTGGGAACTAGAGAGATCGTTCATAGGTTACATGCACTGGCTGCTCTTGCAAAAGATCCAGTTTCAGTTACTAGCACCTACATGGTGGCTCACAATAACCTGTCACTCTTGCTCTAAGAAATGCTCTCTTCTATTCTCCATAGGCAGCATGTGCACATACACACATGCACACACACACACACACACACACAAAAAAAACAGGTACCACCCTTAACAATCCTGAACATTGTCTGCTCTTTCAGTGTCCTCCACGTTTGATAAAGATGTGGTAGGAACCACTTATCATCCTCTCAGTTTTATGTTAGTGATATCACAATGATAGCTGTCAACTCTGCATGGAAATTAGCATATGCTACACATCATGGCATTTGTAGAACTGCTTACTAAATATTGATCAACAACCTAATGACATTTACCTACTCATATGCAAAGGATGCACCTACAATGGAAGTTGTTTGTGCTGTAGGTATTCAAATGGTTTGTAACTGAATATTCTCTAGTGCTTCATCCATTCCTTTCTGGTACTGAGGCTCTAAAAAGGAACTATTGATCCACTGTTGCCTTCAACCAGTCCTGGGCTTAGCAAAGAGGGATGAGGGTAGCAACAACTGTTAAATGAAGCATGAAAGCCCACTGTGATAAAAGTGTTAGAGACAAAGACTAAGGCAGGTACAGTAAGCCCTTATGGGTAAGAAGAACAGATCAGGTGGATGATGGGAAAGGAATAGAAATTTAGCCTTGGCTTAGATGAAGGAATACATTTTGAAATGTGAAAATCATGTGATCACTCTCGGGGATTAAACACACAAATACAAGGACCTCATGAGTACCTGAGGTAACTTAGTTCTGAAGGAACTTGGAAACATCAACGAGCAGATTAAATCACAGAGGACCTGGAGATAAGCAGGACTAAACCAGACAAGTACAGATGCAGACATTATAAATGGTGATTTACTACCTGTGAGAGTTTAAACTGAACTAGCCTACACAAGTTCTTGCTGGATTCATAGAATGGAAATAATATCTTAAAACTACATTAATTAATCAACTAATTATTTAATTGGTTGTATGTGAGTGTGTGTGTGTGAGTATGTGTGTGTGTGTGTGTGTGTGTAGCACAGATGTTGAGGTCAGAGGACAACTGGCAGGAGTTGGTTCTCTCCTATGTGGAATGAATGCAGTTGGCAGGTTAGTCACAAACACTTTTACCTGCTAAGCCATCTTACAGGCCCACAAATAGAATATGATTAATATCCTATGAGGATTATTTTCTATTATTTGAGATTCCACTCAGCACTGTACTATGCATTGATAACATGAATCTCTTATCTGTGTTTATACCTAAGAGACTTAGAATTCATTGCAAAACTCAGTGTGTGAATCTAGATTGATGTGTTAGTATAAATATGGAGATGTGTTCCTCAGCTGATGAGCAACACACAAGGTCTTCAGTCCTGCCTCCCTAGACACCAAGCACACAAACTTTTTGCCTTCATTCTTCCTTTCCTCCACACTTGTCTCTGAATCATTCTGAGTCTCTAGGGATGGATGACAGTCTGCCTAGTGGGCATCTTGCAGAAACAACATTGACCACAGCTGCTTTCAGTCAATTGCTTACTGTACTGAAGAAAACAGAAGACAGGGAGTTCCCAGCCAATGGGACAGACCTTTTATGTCTGACACTTAGTGCTTTGCATGGGGAGTTAGCAGAGTCCTGCTGTGTGAGGGGATTAGCCATGTCCATCAGGCTGGGGGCACTTGCAGTTTGGTTCAGTGGGACCTTTGGGAAGAATCTTGTTTGCTTTCTACTGATGGGGTATTTTATTGTAAAGAGGATTAAAGAAGTTGTGGGGAAAAGTAAAACCCTCTGTAGTAGATTTATAAATGTAGCCTGCTCCCTCCAAGCTAGAAGCAAAGTTGTTAACTTCTCAAGCTCATTTCCTCTCTATGGTGCATAACTAGACAACAAGATTTTGCTTCCCAGAATTCTTTGCAGTTGTTCACATCCCAGTTCCAATCAAAGGGATTTGAGCAGAAGTGCTATGTGACTCTCCCTGCTAATTCCTGTGAATTATTGCATGTGAGCTTGGAAACCACAAACAGAAGAAGGCAGGAAGGGAAAGTAGAAAGGGTTGAGTCTTTCCTGCAGGCAGGGTGCCTACAAGGATCACTTGTTCTGAGCATTCATTGAGTGAGAAATGTGTTTCAAATGTTTAAACATCTAGTTCTATACACCATATGACTCATCCATAAAGAAGTCAGGGTTCAAATTTTAAGGCAACAACTGTTATGTTATCAGCTTCTTTCTCAAATATAATAAAGAAAATACTGTCAACTTATCTGAGGTAAAATATGTAACACGATATTAAGTAAGGAAAAATCCTGTAAATAAAAAATAATTTCACTTGAGAATATACAAAAATTAATTTCTCACCAAAGCCACCAATTGACTCTAGCAATGTAGACAAGAATCTAGTCTAGATAAGACACCTCTTATCAGGTAAGGGGAGTATTTGGCAAGTTATTAGCTTAATACTTCATAGAAATTGATCACTGTAAACATATGATCATGTCAACCTACAGAAAGGAAGCATTAAATGAGAGCAAATATTGCAATGTGTAATGAAACTGAAGATAGATGGTACAAAGTTTTTATTGTGTGATAAAGAGATATGACAAAAACTGCACAGTGCCTGCCACCTGTGAATGTGGAGGTGGACAGGCTTTATTAGAATTGAGACAAGGCACACTCACAGATTCTCACTTATATATGACTCTCAAGTTTCTAACTACATCATTGAGACACAAAAGCAAGTCAGAAACTTAAAGGTCGGAAGTGGTGCAGATGAGTCACTCAATAGAGAAACAACATCAGGAGAATTTACCTAGATAAGGATGCAAATTCTTCATGAAGTAAATTTATGCATTTGATGTAATTATAATAAAAATGAATTTATTAACAGAATTAAACAGAAATAAATTAATACTGAAAAAATGACAAAGATAAGTTGAGACTGCCATAAAGAAGAAGAGTACAGAGAAGAAGAGAAGGATTTATTCTGTGATGTTCTGAAGACTAACACAAAACCTTTAGGTCTGGGGATGGAGAAATGGC
Organism: Grammomys surdaster; assembly: GCF_004785775.1. Lineage (NCBI taxonomy): Eukaryota > Metazoa > Chordata > Mammalia > Rodentia > Muridae > Grammomys > Grammomys surdaster. Next base: position 2,633,388 of record NW_021604730.1, read on the forward strand.
TCAGCCGTTAAGAGTCTATGCTGCTCTTGGAGGATCTAATTCAGTTCCTAGAACCTACACTGGGCAGCTCACAACTGCTGTAACCACAGCTACAGTAGATCTGAGACTCACTTCTCCATGGCACCTGTGCTTGTGTGCACATACTAGTACTTAGACACACATACGTATTTTTAATCAAAAATTAAATGAAAAGATCCCTTAGTTTAAGCACTCAGATTAGATTAGAATGAGACAGGTCCATACAAAAATCATTCAGTGCTAGAAGAATATACATATTCCCACATTGAATGCAATGGTGGAATATTCGACAATAAGGGCAAAAGATTTGGCCAACACTAGATGATAGGTTATCCTTATAGAAGATAATAAAAATGAATTCTAATCTCAAATTATATATAAATCAAAACTCTGGATAAAGGCCCACATATCAAAGCCTATCTGTAAGCTTTAAGTACCTGCTTCACCACACTGCAGTTAGTAAACATCATGACACAAAACAGAAGTCATGTTCCAAGCAAATCATGGGACTGTGTTAAATTTAAACTCAGATGTATTTGTGTATATTCAAGATATCAAAAGAATATTTTGGTGAAACCACAGATTTGTGAAGTGTATTCACAATGAATATAAACTGATCAAAAAATTAGAGTCATGAATATATATGCATATATATTATGCAATTTATGCATATAAAGCCAATACGGAAAAGAAAGAACCAGGCAACAGATACAAAGTGAGTAGGAGATGCAACAATAAGTAAGCTTGGATGGAAAGATTACTGGGAGGACAACAGAGAACAAAAATAAAAGTAAAAACAAAAATAAATCACACACATTTGAAAGCAACATTAATCTTCAAATAACTGAAATCAGGTAATGAGATGAAAGACCCAGATGTGGCCTTTCTATTTCACTTAGTTTTGCTGACATGCAGCTCTGTCTTTTCAATAGAAGCTCAGGTTAGACAGCCCTGTTATATAAACAACTACAACTTAGCAGACTCCCAGGTAAGTTCTTTCTGAGCTCTAAACAGCAAGGCCTAAGACAATAGCAGTAGGTCTCTGTATGGATGGAATCACCTCAGATGTCTTAAAATTGCCATTGCAGATGCCTGCTGCAGACAAATGGAATCGTATCTACATACATCCAAAGCTTACTAGATGATTCTGCTATGTGCCCACACAAGAAAGCATCATGATAGAAAGTTATTCTGAAAGATGTGGCTAGAACATGTAGTCATTGTATGAGCATCAGAGAGTCTCCTACACAGACTTCAATGTCATCAGATGTAGTTAGCTCACTGTGCACAGTATGCTGCTAAAACTGCGTACTGTGTCATAGTCAACATGCTCGTAAGTACAATGATTACACTCTAAATAGTGAACAAATGCAGGAGGGGTACACATAATCCAGGGCGGCCTACTTCCTTACTGTCATTGGGTATCATGAAGCACCACGCACTGTAGTTATCTACTTGCAGTGTGAGACAGCCATACTGCAAGCACCACAGTTCTAGTGTCACCATGGAGACAGAGACTCAGCAACCCTGTTGGAATCTTGGAAAATTGGTGTTGTCCGTGAAGTCTATCCTTGTGACAGATGGCTGCCCAGCAGAGATTGCACACTTTGCAAAAACTGACACATGCACAAATTAAAAGCATCTCTGGAACTGGAGTGCCAGGTTCTACAACCAAATTCCCAACTATGAAGGTGGCGAAGTGTGGAGATACCATGATGTCCAAAGCCAAAGGGTCAAACAATGTGGACACATGATAGACATATGGTCAGACCACCCTGCTATCACAAAGACAATGTCATATAGTTATTATGAAGTAATATGGGTAAGTTTTCAAAAAGAATTCAAGAATGAAAATCTCTCAATAATTTTATTCAACAGAATGTTGCCATCTATCTTTGTGAAAAGAATAGAAGGATATCAGAGCAGGACCAGTGTAGTGCACCTACACAGTCCCCTTAAAAAGTTGAGAATTCTGCACGTTAAGAGAGACATCAGAAAGAAGCCAAAAATTCTTCAACAACTAAAAAATAAGTGAAAAGTTTGTTCTGGAAGAGTCCAGATCAGAATGTTTGCTTGGAGCTTCAGGAAAGAAAGAGGTTGAACTGGAGTCATGAAGATGTAGACTGTGGACTTTTTAACAGACACTTAGGAAATTGACAGTGATTATTTGTCATATGATAAGGAGATAATTTGTATGATCAAAGAAAAAGTGAAATATTTTCAGAGAAATTGTATTTTCAGAAAAATGGGTCTGATTACTAAAGGAGAAGGAAAAGTATTTCATATATATTGTATAATAAAGCACTGCACACTCTTGCTCAGATTTCCATCTCATTCAGCAACAAGACTCACTCATGATGAGAAGGAGGAATTATTAAATCTGTTCTAAGACAGGAAGGATCTGAAACCAAATAGAGCCTGTTTACCACAACCAGGCCACACTCCAGACTATTTCCCACTCATGTGCCTGATGGGTGTAACGTACGTGTAATCTCTCATGGGATTCCAGTCCTTTCCACTTAACAAGATTCTCAGTTAAAGTATGCTGCTCACCCATTCCTAGCATCCTTGAAACACTATTGCATAGCATTCAGAGAACATTGGAGCCCCTTTTAGAGTTCTCAGGCTCATTAGTAAAAGAATTTTAGACTAGGAATAAAAACACAAAGATAATTCTATTAGAATTTAAAAGAAAATACCCAGGGTAGGCAAGCTGTGAGCTTTAGCTGCTTCTTGCAGGGGGAAAAGGAAGACAGAGGACCAAAACTGATTCATTGAAGCAGGCACAGGGGTCAGACACATGACAAACTGCCACATGGTGGAAGGGAGGCCTCAGAGAAGTGGTTCTCAGCCTGTGAGTCACAGTTCCTCAGGTGGTCAAATGGCTTTTTTACAGGGGTTTCAAATCAGATATCTCCATTATGATTCATAGCAGTAGTTCTGTTACAGTTACATAGTAGCAGTGAAGTGATTTTATGGTTGGGCTCACCACATCATGAGGAACTATATTAACGGGTCCGCAGCACTGGGAATGTTGACAACCACTGCTAGTAAAAAGGTTCAGAATGTCGGGGATTGTGTAGGGGGAGTATAAAGTATTAAGAAAAGCATGATTTAAAAAAGTAGAAGGAAAGGAAGAGTTGGTACGAAGACTTAGGGCCTACAAAGCTGCCACCACTTTTAAGCTGCTCTACTAAAAGTAAGGATTCTGGGAAAGGGGAGAACTAAGATGTCTCATTAGAGGACTAATTATTCTATCTCTTTAGAATGAATTAAAGTGAGCTTGCCTTCTGATGGGTGGTCATTTGGCCAGATGATGGACCAGGCCCAGCTGGAATTCAGGCCATGATTTCTTCACTAGAAATTTTTTGACATGATTTCTCTTGACTAGAAGTGGCTTTTTTTCCCTATTCCAATAGTATTTGTGATTTACGTTTTCTGATTCTTAATTTATTTTGTAAAACTTAGATAATTACAGATTATATCAAGTCCTTTGTGAAAATATGCAATATAAAGGCAGAAATAGGACACTGTTTGACAGGAATTACAGACTTGACAAGTAATCGTTTTGTGCAGGCAGAATTTAAATGCTTTTGTATTATAGAGTCACCATGATTTCTGAAATTTTTTAAAATCAGGACATTTCTGAATAACCTATATATTTCTCCTAATCTATTTAGTTGACTTTGCTTCAGTCTAAGTCACAATCTTCAGCAGAGTTCACTCTTAGATTTGTCACAAACTTAGGCATTTTCTATCTGTATTTAACATTTTTACTGAACAACAGTTTGGAATACAAACAGAACTTATATTGTTTAAGTGTGGCCACTAAGACATGTCTGTACAAAATCTCTGCTGTTTCATTGGTACCTTTCCTTTCCAGAATAAAAAAGACAGAGTTTCCCAAATTAGCCAATCAATAGATGGTGTCAAAGGATACAATAGATAAACAGCTATGGAATTGCTTTACAGAGGAAGCAGCCCAGCTGAACAGGAGAAAAGCCAGAGTGAAGCCAGCCCCTGAATCTGCGCTTAGCTTTCTGATATTGACATTGACTCATGAAGAGACTCATGGATGGTCAAGATCCTGAGAACAGGTGACTGTTCAGCATGATTATGGACACACATGCCACCCTGCCCCAAGGCTCAGAAACACTGGACAATGTGGCTGAAAAAACTTGGAATTATGATAATGAGGAGAGGAAGTGCTGAAATGTTGCTTTAGGTACATGATGTCACCTTGGCACTCACAATGTCAAGCCATCTGTAGCTGCTTGCATAGGACAAAAGACCAAGCTCCCAAACATGCAGTCAGAAGATCTCTGTATTTTAAACACTTTCATAGGTTAAATGGCACCATGCTTCAGGTAGGTTGTAACTGGAGTATCACCATTTCAAAATTAGGTTTTATGTAAATGAGATGTTGAACTCAGAATTGATGTTAGCTAGAATGGTTTGATGGTGGTGCTGAAATGGGATGAATTTCAATGTGAGCACATGAATTTGGTGAGCATTGTGGGTCAGTGGGAAAGAGGTTATAGACTCAAGTACACTACTTCCTGAATCAGTCTGTTAGGGCTCTTGTCCACAATATAGATTTCATATTAAAGATAAAAAGAGATAACAACAGATGAAATTAGAAAAATGAGGCCCTAAACAGAACATGAGTGGGGATGTTAAGGATGTTAAGAGATAAGGAGGGGGTGTCAGAGCTTCTTGAGGTTCATGGAGGAGGTGCTGAGTAGGAATCAAATAAGAATAGTACAGCATGAGAGACATAGAGAGAGAGATGTACAGTCATTCTCTAGAACTGCAAGAAGAAAAATGCCTGTAGTCACAGCCCAAGTAAAATTATATAGCATCATAATGAAAGAAAAGGAAGCATCTCTTCTGAAGGTGGACTTTGTCTACTGCCCCTTCTAAAGATGGACTGTGTCTATTCCCCACTTCTAAAGGTAGACTGTGTCTAACCCCCTTGTAAAAGTCGACTGTGTCTGTTCTTCTTTCTAAAGGTGGACTGTGTCTAGTCTCCCCGCAAAAGGTGACGTGTGTCTGTCCCCCTGTTAGGGATTGGTCTAATGCTTTGAATTAATCGGGAATCTGACTGTCCAAATGCTGAAGGTCCTTGTCCACAGTTGGTTTTAGATTGGTCAGTAAAGAGCCAATGGCCAATGACTGGGTGGAGGGAGAGGGGTGAACATTTTAGATTGTGAGGGCTAGGAACTGGGAGAAAGGAGGAGAGAGAATCGCTAGGACTCGGGGGAGAAGGATGGGATGTAAGAGCTACAGGAGAAAGAGCCAAGCAGCCATGTTAAGAATTTGGGTAAGTGGTCACTGGTCTATTCTGTGATTGGGCCTCAGGTAGCAGGGGAAGGTTTAGGAGTCTCAGGAGAACCAGAAGGGCATTTTCTACCACAGGATGGTTTAGGAGTGCCCAACCTTTGAGCTAGTCACCACATAACATAAATTAACTTATATGTGTGTGTCTTTCATTTTCGGATCCAGACTGTTCCTAGACAGGGTTGTGACCTGCCAGGAGCCAAAGGCACTTAGCTAAACTCGCTGCTACACCCCCTTCTAAAAGTGGACTGTTTCTACACCACTTCTAAAGGTGGATTACTTCTATCCCCTCTTCTAAAGGTGGACTGTGTCTACTACCCGCTTCTAAAGGTGGACTTTGCCTGTAACCCCCCTTTAAAGGTGGACAGTGTCTACTCCCCCTTCTAAAGATGGTCTGTGTCTACTCCCCCTTCTAAAGGTGGACTCTGTCTACTCTCCCTTCTAAAGGTAGACTGTGTCTACTCTACCTTCTAAAAGTAGACAGTGTCTACTCCCCCTTCTAAAGGTGGACTCTGTCTACTCTTCCTTCTAAAGGTGGACTCTGTCTACTCTCCCTTCTAAAGGTGGACTGTGTCTACTCTCCCTTCTAAAGGTAGACTGTGTCTACTCTCCCTTCTAAAAGTAGACTGTGTCTACTCCCCTTCTAAAGGTGGAGTGTGTCTACTTACCATCCCCCACGCCTAGTGAGCATTCCTTCCTGTTTCTTACCAACCCATTAGGGTTCTGTGTTTCTGACATGCTCTCTCTGGGACCTGTTAAATTGCCATAGTCTCGATTCCTTTTTAAGAGTCACTTAGGATTTGTGCTCTAGTCTCTTAAAAGACTTTATTCAAATGTCACTTCATCAAAAACTCTTTCCCTGATCATCCTATATGTGCCTTTAACCTTTCTGTGGTCCCTGATAAAGATCTTTTCTTAGAACTCAACAGCTTCTAATGAGTCATGATAATTATTTAGCTATTTTTACTCTTTCCTTTCAGGGTTTCCTGAATCATGAATCTCAGCAGCTTGGTTGCTGTTAGCCCATTGTGTTCTCCACAGTGTCTATCATATAATGGATAATATGACGGTGTTAAATTATTGTGAAGTATTTATTTTCTTTCTGTGTTACAGATTGACAATCTGCATATGAGCATTCATCTTACTTTCATGGTAATTATAAAACGTGTTGTATTTGTTAATTTTTAATGTATTTTAAATATAAATAGATAAAATGAAATAATAAACCAGTAGCCTTAAATGAGATAGTTGATTCATGCTATGAAGGAGAGGCATTAAGACTATAGGACTCAATTTTGCCATTTTTATCATGTTTTTGTATTTATGTTAACAAGATTTTTTCTGAAATGTTTGGAATTCACCACTAGGAATATGGCACTTACCTTAGGCTATATTTGCTTATAGATGTGTTACAAACCTGGCAAAAGACAGCAATCAAAAATCCTGTTGCCAATACTCCGGCCACTGGGAATGTTGCAAAGTAAATTAATTAGTACAAACAGATGTCAGACACGTTCTCGGAGATGCTGGCGGGGGTCCAGTGTCTGGCCTCCCTTCCCGAGTATGTGCATTCCACACACATAGAAGCCATCCAATTCATGCTCGTATGTGAACTGTGGAGATGGATTTGCCCTCTTTCAAAGCATCACTTTCCAGGATAATAATACACAGCAAAGTCTCAGAGATAATTGCAGATTGTACATAGCTAGGGGTTTCACTGGTGCTCATCAACGTTTGAAAACATGGCTCTCAATTTTTCATGCGTTAGAATGTGTATTTCACTTGATATAGTTAAATGGCAAACTATTGTGTATGTGATAAGTACCAGGTGTTGGAAAAGCAAACAAAAAATTGATAGCTACTGATGAAAGAATAACAGAACAACTATATTTGCTAATATCTCAACTTCCCTTTATTCAAATAAATGTTAGAAGATAAACCTATTAGGATATAAGGAATTCAATTTATTGTATTTTTCCCACAGAAAATTGTACCAAATAGCCACATCACATTTACTAAGAACATTCTACTATTGTTTCTAAATTTAAGCAAGATATGAGTCAGTAGCGACAGCAGTAGACAGCAGTAGAATGCACATGAATTACTATGCAGAGTCTTGAGAACACCAGGTCATAATACAGAAAGCTTTTGTGTCCTCTCATGGCCAGACTGGGCTCTATGATCTACACACTTTGATCTGTTGTGGATTTATTCTGACTGCAATGTTACTTAAATTTTTAGAAAGAACATTTTTTTAAATAATTTAAAAATTTAAGTTTCATGTGACTTGAATTTTATTTTGCAAGTCTGTCTTCCATGACAGAGCATCAGGATTCCTACATGACATCTTTCTGTTTTTACAAATGAAAAGACCCCGTGGTTGTCTCCCAGTTTGTTCTGCCTACCTGAAAACAACTCATACGTTGTCATGAACATATCACTGAATATTACCATTTGGAATATTGTAAATATGTCACTCATATATTCCAACAGACCATGACTTGAGTGAGAGAAAAGTTCTTGGTCCCTAACAAATACAATTATGAACGGCATGATGAGACACAAAACCCACCAGAGCCCTAGGAAAGTGTCCATAAAACCAAAACATGACATCTTTTAAGGGGAAGTCACTGTGAGCTTCTCTAGAACTAAGGATTCAAATCACTCAAAGAAGACTGACATGTCATGATTCTTCAAACTTCATAAGACTTGTTAGCACTTTAAATTGTTAACCATTTATGAAGGCTTTTAAGAGTCTACCATAGGCAAATTCTCTACTTCCTATCACCAGGTCATTACAGTGGAGACAACATACAGACTCCTTGATTTATTAGGTGATTTATGCATTCCCCTAATCATTGTGTGATCATTTTTCCATTTTATATATAGAAAAAGCTAAGTCCAAGGATAGATAAAAGCCTTTCAGCCAACAGAACTCAGTCCTGCAGGCACATGCTACAAAGAGTATTTATGACACTTCCATGTGGTCACATGACTTCTGAGAAATCAAGCTACTACTCTATCTGCTACAATCGCAGGTAGCATCAATCCTGAACTTGTAGAGCATTAACGTGAAAACGAACAGGATCTTTAGTGTAATGACTTCCTCTCCTTATTAAATATTGTCATTTCAGAGAAAAAGGAGAACAATAAGGAAGAGAATTAATTCAGAGTAGTGGATGTCCAGAGAGAATATGCAATTTTCCCATCTTATAGTAAACTGTCCTCAGCTTTTAAATCAATGCTCAGCAAATTAGCTCAAAGCAAATAAAAATGACAATAACAGCACCTGTCTGGCTGTCGCCTACTCCTTGTATATGCCAATTCGTCACTGGCTTGCAAACCTAATAAGAGTCTGTGTTTGGTTTTCTCCATTTCCATAATGAAATCTTTAACAGCTCTGTGATTGAAGAGCATCCTTTAAAGATCTGCACCCATGGCTTATTAAACACACATCTCCACGTGTGCGAGGCTGCAGCAGCGGGGCACAGACAGGATGAGTGATAGGTACACAGAGAAGAAAAATAGCGATGCCTCCCTCTCTAGTCTGTTTCCAATTTATAGATGTTGTGGAGCCCACGGGCGTGGGTAGGAAGTTGCATTTCTAGAAGGTTCTGATTAACCTGTATCACCATGCTTCTCCTGTCATCATTACACAAGGCAGTTAAGTAAACAGACATAATAGGCCTTAGTCTCATCTCTAGGAATTTACTGCCATGGAAATCCATCCAGCTCCCTCATTCATCTCACTTTTCAAAGTGTGATTTAAGGGCCACCCACATGGCAAAATCACATAAGCTAAATTGCTTCCATCATTCATTCATTCATAAAACAGTTTCCACACATCATCTGTTTGCCAGGTTTTGTGCTAGGCACCAAGGCTATAAAGATAAACATGCCTTCCAATTCCTTACAATGTGATGAATCTAGATGATCAAAATACACTAATTAAAATCTGAAAAATCATTTTACTTCTTGAAGGCATCCGTATCAATAATAAGTAGCAATAAATCAATCAATAGATGAAATGATTTATTAAACTCACTCTGAGTTCGAACTGACTTTATCATTGCATTTGTAATGTAAGGTTAACATTTGGTGTACATCCTTGTGTGACTGTGTGTGTGTGTGTGTGTGTGTGTGTGTGTGTGTGTGCACGTGTGCATGTTTGCACATGGGTGTGCATGTGTATGTATGCGTGTGTGCGTGTATGTGTATGTATGTTTGCATGCAATATCCAAGACCTGAATTTTATTAAGTAATTTGCTTGCAGATAAACAACATGACATGATTTTCCAAATTACTTTCCTTCTTGTGATCCTGAAGAAGTGGTTTCTTTGAGCAAGTCAGGTAAACAAATATAAAAGTGTCCCAAGATAAGATGCTTAAACCTTCTGAGAAATATGATAATTATTTCTAAAAGATTTTGAGAGAGTGTGTCAGTTTATTGGGAGGGTTGTGCAGAAGAGGTTGATTATGAGGCATGAGGTGCTTTTTATGTCAGTGGAAACAAAATAAAATATCTTCATTTATCCAAACATTAATCTGCACTGTTATTAGTTATAAAAAGACAATTGGAACTAGCAGCAGAGAGTGGACTCTGGGTGGGAGGGGAGAGCAAACTGCACCCATTTTCAGCTTTGGTCTGCATCCAATGCTCTTCCAGCTACTCTTTGGTTCATTTTAATTAAAATATATCTAATCTCTAAGTCTCTCTCTCTCTCTCTCTCTCTCTCTCTCTCTCTCTCTCACACACACACACACACACACACACACACACACACACACACTCACACACACACACACGCATTCAGGGCGCCTGCCTCCCATCCTTTAGTGGGACACACTGAAGGATGAAGGTCACAGACTTTTGATCCCTGGCCTTATAATCTTACTATATGTGCTTTAGTAGGTGCTGGTTTCTTGCTCTGTAACTCCTTCTTACTATTTCGTGCTAATAAGTTAAGGGTTTCTTTTCTCTCTCCATGGCTAAGCAAGAGACTTGGGACTCATTAACTCTTTGTAAACCAGAGAGAAAAGAAAGAAAAAGAATTAAAATCTTTTACATAGTGAATACACACACACACGCACAAGCACATGCACACACACACACACACACAATGGTTGGGCCTGACTACCTGTCTCAACGTCCCAAGTATTCATACATACTTACATACATACATATTTGTATGTATGCATATACATATAGACAAACAGACATATACACACATACATTTTGTGGGGAGAGCTGAACCCCCTAAGCCACCACTTTATTCCTTTCCCTGGAATTTATATACCTTCTTAGCCAAAAGTTCTTTAGAAAATTATCTCGTAGATAAAATGTTACACAAAAGGGGAGTTACAGAAAGATGTTGATATTAAGTTCAAAGCAATGTTTCATTCCATAATCTCATTATAAGTTCAAAGCAACAGGCTCACATGGATTCGCTTTATCATACTGTACACCTGTGTCTTCATCCTTGGATCTGACCTAGGATGAATGTTTTTCCTTGATCACAAATTTGTTCCAAGCCTGTTCTCTTTTTAGTATAATTGTGAAAGCTCATCATATTCCTTATTATGCAGACTTTACTTACTATTCTATGAGGAGTGAGCACATTTTATTCTTGATCCTAACTTTATTATATATTTCTGGCAAAACAACTAAAACCATCTCTTAAAACTTGCTTCCCAAAATTATTTGAATCAAACCAGGAATTCTATAAAATCACTATCAGGAATTATGAAATCATGACTTTGTCTATACAGGATTACTACATGATAGTACATCTACATCTTTTTTTTTCTGTAGAAAATATGCTCAATATGGTGGGCTAATGCTCAGGGATCATTAGACTATGTAATAATGACAGGAAAAGGAATATCAGCTGCAAGAAACAATCCTGAGATGAAGTCTCTTAGGAACTTGCCTTGGAGCTCACCCATTATAGACTATGCAAAATTGGTGGACCACCTCCAGGAATATTATCTGCTAGCTTTAGCCTCTCCTAGATGGCTCCCAACACACACACACACACACACACACACACACACACACACACACACAAATCCTTTGTAGTCACATTTTAAAATCAGTCTTCCTCCCACCAAAAGAACACAACTGTCACCACAGTGCATGCTCTAGTCCCCCTTTCTCCCAGTCATTCACCCGAGAGTGAATTCAGCCCTGGTAGGTCACGAGTCCCCATCAAGGGACCAGTATTCTCACTGCAACAGCAAGTCAAAAATACAACACAGAAGCACAGTAAACACTTTAATCACTTTAGTGCTTGGATAGGAAAACTGAGTATGGTGTGTAGAATCTGTTCCTGTCTATTTATTTAGGCAGGCTACTTCTCTGTGTGCATGCTCAGTACAAAGGGCACTCCTGGTCACAGATATCATGAAAGATTTTCATTTGCATTCTGGTGGGATTTTTCTTTCTATCTTTTCTTTCATAGTAACAAATACAATGGACAAAGATTCTGTTCTGGTTATGAATCTACCCTATTGTAACCCCAGTGATGGGTTGAGGAAGTCAGTGAGCAAGAAGCTAAGATCTATATTAAAACCTCTCAGGAAAAGGACATGGACAAGAATCCAAGCTGCAGGGAACTATGGAACATACCTTTGGCCTTTTATAACAACAGCTGGGCAACTATTGACATTTATTAATGAAGGAACAAAGGTAATTTAAATCCTTCACTGGGGAAGGCAATTTCCCCATGCTGAAATACCATATAGCTTGAGTCTGCCTACTGTCACTCATCTCTAAGCACCACTCTTTCCTCCTTAGAGCCTACAAGGCTCAGGGTCATTTTACAGGGTTTACCTGTGCTGTACTGAGATGTCTCCATAGCCTCAGTTATGAACACAGAGTGTGCACAATTTGCTCTGAGCTGGTGGTCACCACATATGTCTCCAATGAAGGCTGCCTGCAACACCTACAGCAGATTCAAGATGACAGAGTGTTTGTCACACTCAAAAAGTGTTTCTGTTTTGCAGAGACATATGGTCTAGTTCAGAAAAACAGGGTTTTTATTAGTTTCCCACCAACGTCCCTCCTGAGCACATAAATGCCGAATTACCATATTTTTGTATAGAACTGAAATATAATTTAAATTTAAAAAATTGTTGTTTGGATTGTTGAGTTGATTTTCATACAAAACTATTAAATGAATTTGGGCATCGGATTGAGAAATAATTTCCAGCTATTTATGAAATGGCACTAAACACATGTGTGCAATTGTACCACATATTTACATATAGTGGCATTCCCAGCATGACAATTAGAAAATTGAAACATCAATCAGTCCTATAAAACACCGAAGATGTTCTGCATCCTTCAGCATCAAAATTCATCTAGGAATTAATTTATTATATAAAAGTCAGCAGGCAGTGTCACTCTAAGAATTCAAATGCCCTTTCATCTTTAATACATGGTAAATTTATACATATATCAAAGTATTGTCTCGAGGTAAAATGTATCCATGTTTGTTGTGAATCAATATTTGATTTATATACTTATTTAACTTATTTATATACTATTTAAACTGGGTTGTATAAGAATGTCTGGGTCCAAGAAGGGTTGATTGACTAGAAGCTTAAGGCGCTCTACTGTATTCCCAGTGCGGACAAACCTTCTCCCATCAAACTCCTGTGAGTCACCTGCCTCTTCAACCCTTTCTACACCCATTTGCACATTTGAAGTGGAAAATCTAAATCTGTATGCTGAACTAAAAGCTTCTTCAGTACTGAGTGCAGGACACAGACTGCTCCTCAGTGCGTGCATGCCGTCTGCCTTATCTGCCATCCCTACTTTTATAAAAACCACAGGTTTTTTTTTTCCGCTACCAAAATTCATATTTTCTTTTTTTGTATTTATTTATTTTTATTGGATATTTTATTTATTTGCAATGCAGATGTCATCCCCTTTCCCCATTTCCCCTCCCTAGAACTCCCTATCCCATCCCCCTCCTCCTTTATGCTTTAATACCATTTTGATTTCATGCATGTATTAAGGTCAGTTCTAGGTTGAAGGTCTAGCAATACAATAGATGAAAATAGTCAAGGAACAAGCAAGACAATAAACACAAATAGTCAATGAAAAAGCAACGCATTAAAACCAATTATGTAAACACTCCTGTGATCACTGTTTCTAAAGGCTTATCAGGATGACCAAAGTATCTGAGCCTACTTCCCTGTCCTAGCCCAAGGTCATTTTCATGTCTGAAGCCTACTTCCAATTCTGCTTTTATTACATCCCCATGTCTTCTCAAAATCTTCTTATGGAATCACTTTTACTTCAACCAACAGTGATAGTGATCCCCCCTCTCTCTTTTTCTGGTTATTTTTTAAAATCAACAGAAAACTGCCTTGAAGTCACCTCCTGCCCTCTGTCTACATCTCTTTTATTTGCCAGAAAAAACTTTCTGAGTTCCCTATAACTATCTCTCCACAGGCCACTCACTCATGTCTGAGCTTTCTTTCCTCTGGTGGACTCAACATCTGAAGATTCAGTGGCCTCAGAGTCCACATGGGGGAAGTTCTGCCTCTGTTTTCCTGCAAGGATGGACTCCCTCTGTGGCTTAGGCTTGAAGATTTCACAGTTTTTCTCAGCTGTCTTCCTCAAGCAGTGCATGGCTAACAATAAGGCAGGTGAAAGCATAAAGTCCCAGACATTTCATTACATAGACTGGATCTGGTGGCCTCTGTAACTCTAGTACTTTATCACCAGCTCGGTGAAACCTCATTAGACATTCATCACAAGCTGACATCTTTCTCTTCTATAACTTGCTTTTTTCTTCCTTTCATAATGTTCTTTCCTACTAACTGTCTTATGCTCAAACCGATGGTCTCCTTCCAGAAAAAGAAAAATAATCTGAGAGTCAGTTCCAGAATTTGTTTGACAAAAGCAGGCTAGAAAGTGAATTTGTTTCTGGATTGAGAAATGTGCCACTTAGCAGGCAAGGATGACCTCACCTGTGAAGACCAATTCATCAGAAGGCTTCTACTATTAGCTGGAATGGCTGTTGTGATACGCAGAGAAACTGATGCACATAAGGTTGTCAGGATTGCATGGCTGCTGCAAAGCCCTTTGGTCGTTCATAACAATGCTACACAATATAACGCTAGGGCAAATGGCTGGTGCTCATTCACATCATTGTAAGTTTAAGATGAGATACAAACTGTAGCTAAAGCCATGGCAGCTATCAGGAAAATAAATGCAAAGTATCTCATTGCATCCCATTCTGTGTGCTGAAGTGCTAGAAAAAAAAAATATCATCTTTTAAAATTTTGTTTTAAAACATGAGAACTTTAGAAATAGTTGAATGCATTTATGGCTAGTAATTCATTTCCAATGTAAAATTTTGCTCTACAGTAAAAAAGAAATAATAAAACACAAAAGCAAAATTGGGATTGGCTAACAAGCAGTTGAAAGTCAGATAGGTGGTGGGCCCCATAGGTTTTAAGAGGTTAATACCTACTTTATTGAGTGAGACACTGAGGAGATATGGTAGCTCAGGTTTGAAATTTATTGCCCAAAGTGAAATAGGTTTAAATACCAATGAAGACCATGGCTAAAACAAAAACACTGTAAGATATTTTGGCTTCTTGGACCCTCTGGCTTTTCTAAGCCCATGATTAAATCTCCTTCCCCCTCCCCCCCCCATAGCTTATGTTTAATTTGCTCCTGGGTAAAACACTGTGCAGATTCTTCTGTTTTCTAACATGACAGGGATTTGATTCATGTTCTCTGTGTTCTGAGAATACAATGGGTCATAGCTATCCATGTAATGGCCTACTCTCCCTTTTTTGAGCATTGACTTAGATGGAACACCCCGGAAAATATGAGGTGATCTGTATTCAAAGTACCACTAGACACAGATGAAATACCTTTACTGTAGTTGGTTGACTAGCCTGCCATTGGAGTCACAGACTTTTTATTCAAATGCAGTGGATCAAAAATGGAATAAGTAAAATTTTATTGACCCACATATGTCTTTTTTAAGGTACCAGAGTTAAATAGTCAGGATCTACCCTAAGGGATACTGTAAATTCCATGTCAAAATGACTCCTAGAGTTTTGGGGAAAGTGGTAGTGCACACTGAACAAACATGCAATGTTGACATTGTCACATGGACTCTAGAGAAGGAATTCAGATGATGCCATGTTGGCATGGATATTATATTTATCCTTGATATACTAAAGGAGGATTTTGTTCTGTAAAAAGCTAGAGAAGAAAGTTAACATGGAATGTGGTATGTGTCAAGGGAGGATGCCAGCACCAGTATTCTGTGGTAGCTCTCTGGACCAGGAATAGAAGAAGCTGTTATGTATTTTGACTCACTGAATTTACTGCGAATGATGATTTCAGGAAGTTTCTGTAATGAAAGTTATATCTGAATGAAAGCCAAGGAACTCTGACCTTACCAAGTGATGAAAACGTTAGCAGAATGTAGCCCCCACAGGGGAAATCACCAGGCTGCCAACAGAGCACTGTTCAGCTGTGCCAGCAAAAACTCAAGCCTGGATGACCAGAACGATGAGGATTGTATCAATAAAACTCATCAAACCTTGCCAAGTTTCCAGAAGGAGTCAGTTTTCAATCAAATCCTGTTACATTCTGCAGGAGAACAAATTCCCACAGTTCTAGTCAACAAGGGAGTGGTTCCTCTATTCATCCTCAAGAGGTTTGTGGACATTTGATTTTAGAAGTTAAAGACATAGTTGTTCAGGGGACTATTGAGTATAGGATTGAAGCTGGTTTATATTCCAAAGACACTTATCATGGTCTGACTGTCATCTAAAGGACATAAGCAGAGGCCAATACAATATACTGCTTGTGGTCACTATATACTTTACAGCTCATATTCTGGGCCATTTTTCTTATCTTTATGTGTGTTGTCAGAAAGAACACCCAGAAGTCAATACAACAATTGTATTTACTCTTAGGTCACTTGGGTGAGAACTAACAGATGGATGTGCACAAGTGAAGGTCTTCAACCGCTTCCCTCCTTGCCAAGTCAACATAGAAAACCAAACTCAGCATTTCACCTTGGAAGTGGGAGATGGAGTTGGACATTTGTGTTACCTTCACAACATAAATGCTCTGAGGGTGCTTCTTCTCAATGTATCAATATTTAATTCACTAGTCTAAACCCCAAAAGAAACAAAATAGGTCCAGGAAGATAGCTACAAGCTTGATCCACTAAGAGTCCCTCTGCAGCTGCTGTGCCAGATGTGGTACATTTACTGGAGCATATTAATATAGCCTCAGGAACTTGGGATGAGGCCATCTTTCTGGAAAAATCTGTTCTTTTCTATCTCAATCAGGAAAGACAATCAGGAACAGTTCACATTTACATGGATTCAACAATATTAATTTATAGTTTTGCCTTGGGGCTATGTTAACTCTTCTGCCCTCTGTCATAATACAGTCTGAGGAGACTTGAACCATCTGCACAGCCCACGGCACTTTCTGTCAGTCATTTCATTACTGGACCCACAATGATTGTATCATATGAACAAGGGGTAGCCAGCATGGGTTCTGGTGTATTCAGAATACTTGTCCATAGTATAGTAAGTGCCGCTGAAATGACAGGATTATGAACTCAGTTCATTCAGACCCATGAGTTTTCAACACTGCTGTTGCATCCCTTCATAATCTTCATAAGAAGGAGTTCATTTGAGATGGAGGAGAAGCAGCAGGGCTGGAAGACATGCCAATTTGCATGAGCAGGACCAGAGCCCAGGGCAGCATCAATACCCTTCCCACCCAACATCTAGGGCAGGTAGGGGCTACTCAGATAGGGGAGGAAACACCTATCTGATTTTTTTCCATAATAATTCTAGCCTCAAAGAGACAATCTCTACAATGTGCCTGTTATGTTCCATGGAAAATGGTGCTAAGTACATATTGTCCTAGCGAATATGACTTTAGGCAGTGAGTGTGTCCTTTCACTTTGTTAGGAAGAGAACTGCAACAAAAATGGAGAAGAGAAAGCCTAGAAGCAAAAATAAAACAAATAAGCAATCAAACAACCTCCTCCCATTAGAATGGCTCTTGGAGGAGCATGATGGTACAGAGGCTCAAGGATGCTATGAGAATGAGCACCAATGAGAAGATCTTTGTACAACAGGGTAATGTCTACCAGAGGACATGTGGGTAGAGGGACACCAAAGTGCACAGTAGATAGGGATATCTGGCTATATCTTTCCAGCCAGCTTCTAGGGCTAAATAAGCACTGGCCTCATGAGCACACAAACAGGATGATGATGGCAACAGGAATGCATCAGTAGTCCAACAGCATCAGCACCACTTACCAAAACCAATCCAGCTCTTTTACTGTCAAGAGATTCACTGCCCACAACAAGCTAATTCTGATCCCTGGATCTGATCCACTGCTTTTAGAGACCATTTACTACAAAGATGAACTACAAGGATGCCCTTACATCCTGGGAAATCAGTGGTTTATTCTCATAGGGACAGACACGTGTTCCTAGGCTGGCTCTCTTGACTTTTCCTTGACAGCTTGACCATTTATTGTGTGTGTAGTCACTACCACGGAACCCTACTGAGCAGAAATGTGCCTTACAGCAAGAGGGGCAAGGAAGCTTCCATGGCCAGGACCCACTGGTCCCATCCAGCCCTTTTGACTGTTAGACTAGCCTACTGTAGCAGAAGAGAGGTGCCATTCTCCAGAACCCACGATATGCTCTCTATTGAAAACATTTGGTGCAGAGTCCCAGATAAGAAAAAACAAATCAATCAGTGTAAGAATCAAGGGACAGGGCATATAATCTTACTCTAGAGAAACAATAGTTCTATGTAACTATGTTATTATGCATACTATGGGTATGGCACTTAAATTTATAGTTCTAAAGAGTGGTGACAAACTATGGGTATAGGTCATAGATACAGTGTTTATAAATCATATCTAAAACTTAAGTTTCATTCCCAGCTACCACCAAAATTGATTGATTTATTGAAAGGTAGTGGGGTGTTAACTCCAGAATCCAAATTTCCATGATATTTCTAGCTGCAGAACTAAATATTTCTATACCAGATAATAGATAGGAAATATACATACTATCTTCTAAGATAGATATATGCAAACATATTCACACTTAGTAGATAATTGTCTCTGAATCATCTTCTCTTGTGCCCTTTTATCTTGCATAGAAGTGATTGTAATAGGTAATAGGGGTTGAGGTATAATTAAACTTTTAATATTTAGGGACTGTTTGCTTTTCTATGAAAAGAAATCAAACATTTTATTGCTGTAAAAAGTGATATGAAATGAACTTGTCTGCTTTTATATGCCCCCTCCGCTGTTCTCAACCTTCTTCCCCCTCCCCCTCCTTTACTTCCTACCATCTGACATCTCAGCCTACAATACAAGGACATACAACCTAAATTTTAGAAAACCTCCAGCTTGGGTTTGCAGGCTGTGTTTTGTTTCTTCTTCAATATTTCCAAAATTGTTATGTCCTTAGGAAAAGGCTGAACAGATAAAGCGTTGAGAAAACAGTCATAATGATAGCAGACGTACACCTGCCCACGCTCTGCAGCAGATTTATGGCCAACGCAGCCGATTTTGCCATCTGGGTCAAAGTCATATGTTCACTGGAAATATTTTGGTAAGTTATTGCTCATGTTTTCCACATTGCAGGTGGTGATCACATGGTTTTATGGCACTTTCATGATGGCGGGCCTGCCTGAGGGGGCTCTGACGTTGTGAAAGCTTACAGAAGCTATCTGATTAAATGAAACGTGCTCTATCCATCCTGCTAAGTATCATGGGAGGTACTAACTTATACATAAAATGTAATCCAGAGAAAGGTGACAAACCATTCTCCTTGGTCATTTCCAAAATCATTGGGCTGGGCATGTAGGAAAAAAATTGGCTACTTCTGGACATTAAAGTATTCTTAGACAGAAGAATTCAGATAAGTCCTTGGATGTCTGCTGTCATAGGAAAATATCACAACTAGTTAAATTTGAAGACTCGGCCTTTGAAATGTTCTTAAATGTATTATTTTTATAATTGAAAATACTATAGCTGTTTTGTTCATTTATTTTGTTCATTATACCATTAAATTGAGAAAGAGAGACAGAATTGTAGGGATAGAATCAGTACTAGGAGAAACAGGAAAAAGCAGGGTCTGAGAATTCTAATGTAAGTTATGTTACCCATTATACACTTAAGCTTAGCAGCTGCCAGAAATGGACAAACTCCTGAAAATATATGTTTTTGAATTATAATTTAGAGGGACCTATTTTTTCGTTGTTGGATAATGAATTTTGACAACCACGCAAGGTTTCACGCCCACTACCCATGATGAGGTTAAGAGTTCAACTGCTCCAGAGTGTGCATGACTCTCTCTAGTGAGCACCTGTCCTTTGCATGTACACAGTAGTAAGTTCACACGCCCTTTGCTGCCAGGCTAGCTTCACCCGCTCTCACACTACACATACACCTACAGACATGCTTTTATATTGTCTGTGAGAGATTTTTACATTTTAACATTTGTTTATTCCAAATAAACATGTTTATTGTTTTTCAGGAATAGAAACATGGAACAGTTGTGAAAAGTATTGATTTTAAGCTAAAGAAGACTAAATCCGATCCTGCGCTGACAGTCCAACTGATTTCAGGATGAACTTCTGACCCTCAACCTCTTCAGTTTCCTCATATGTGCCTGTGGTCTTCCAGGGGCTGCCTCTGCATGCAGAGCTCACTACAGAGCCAGTGCATGCCAGAAGAACGAGGAAAATGACAAAGTGATAAAAACCCAAAAATATCTAATTCTAATATGTTAATATATTTCTTTTTAAATTGGACCTGTTCAAGTTTTTAAACAAATTACAGACTGACTAGCTCTCAATGAGCCTTTCTTACGAATTTCATATGTGTCTTTCACCCTTGGTCTTTTCTTAGGCAATGGTCTTTAAATTCTCAAATTTCATAAACCAAATAGAAGACAGGGGAGAGACTATGGTCTGACAGCTTTGTGAAAACGGGGGCTCTTAGGATGACCTCCTGGTGGCTGCTTTGGCAGTGCATAGTCTGTGCTTTCAGATTCTCTCCAAAGCCACCTGCTCTGTCTACTGCAGCAATTCTTGAGAGAGTATTCTTGATTATTAGCTTAAAATTTTCTTTTCTTATCACAAAATTATCCCTCTAACCTGCTAGGCATTCTTTTTACTCAAAGTTTCCTCAATGCTTAAATGAAAAAGTGTCATCTAAGCTTCCTTCTGCTATCTTCCTTCTGCTCTCTTTTGCTTTATAATCAGTTGTAACTTCTTTTTTTTTTTTTTTTTTTTTTTTTTTTTTTTTTT
>NW_021604730.1:2659091-2723223 GCF_004785775.1 Grammomys surdaster
GATCTATCTCTGGGGTTTAGGGAGTGAGATGGAGTTCTTACCAGCTGCTCTGAGTGCAGTGGCTCCTGGATGACTCAGGATTCAGTTTCTCCACAGGACAGGAGCAGACTGACTCTGTGTCTGCTCCAGCCCGGAGGACCAGGCAGGGGCAGAAGGGCCAGTTGTAACTTCTTAAGCAGGACTCCTGTGCTTTAACAGCACCAGAAACACTGCTCTGCATACTCTTGCAGAAAAGGTATGGGTTCTTTTCTGATGTGCCCATTTCAGGAGACAGTAGAAGTAAGTAAGGTGCCCCACACTTCTCTGTGAAAAGGAGGGTTGTAAAAGCTTGGGATTGAACATCACAGGACAACACACAACATACAGCCAATCATTCTTACAGAAAGAATGTATCTCAAGATGTAAAACTGGTTTTGAGTTTTTGAAATTTCTGCTCATTGACACAGAAAGTAGGTTAGCTGGTTTCTAATGTAACCACATTCCCTCAATGTCAAAATAAAATGACTCTCTTCATAGAATATTTTGACACACTAGTGAGACCAGGGATAATGATAAAGGTAAAGAGAACACCAATTAAACTAATTGGACATTTGTCTACAAATAAGGCTTTATCCCTGATGACAGTTAACATCCTTCAGTGAAGAAAGGTGCAAACACGCAGCTTTCATCAGCAGGGATCTGAGCAAGCCGCCCTTCAAAGCTCCCATTTCTGCCCAGAGCATTTGCTGTCACTGGTTTTTCTCTTTGGAAAAGTGTTTCTCAAAGCATAGACTGAAATGCACGGTGACATATAGCAAATAGCCAATGGTTACACTAAAAAGAGAAAAAAACAAACAAAAAACAAAACCTCTCTGCTTTTGTGCCTCATTGTATTTGATTTTAAGGACAAATAGAACAGAAGCAATAAAGGGGAAAATTTCCCTGAGAACACAGGAAAGAAGCCTTTTATTTCTGATGGAGCCTTCCCAACACTGCGCATGTAGGGTGTGATACAATAGGATATTGGGAATTCTCTGAGAATGGTCAGCTTTTATTCTCTAGGTGTGCTGTGGGTTCACATCACTAGACAACAGCCATTTCATCATGCTGAGCTCTCACTCAGCAAAGGAGCTGGAACTCTGTAGCAACAATCACACTCAGTTTCTGACTTCCTTATTTTCTTTACCATCTGTGATTCAGTTTTGATGCAGAACCCAAGAGAAGACCAGAGCTAGAATTTACCTAATATTTCTAATATTTCACATGGTACTTAGACTAATAGTAAACCTTATGTATTCCTCTTCATATAATCCCTGAGACAGGTCCTCTCACTGAACGTGGGCTCCCCCATTTGGCAAGATTGGCAGCCAGCAACATCCAACACCTTCCTGTATCTTCTCTGAGCTCCGGGATTACAGCAGCAGAAGACCTGGCTTTCTACATGTGTCCTAGGAAAGTGACAGCACTCAACTCCAGACCCTTGTGTGGCAATCACTTTACCTAAGTTATTTCTCCAGTACCTAGTCCTTAATTCATAACTCAGAAAAGAAACTGAATTCAAAACAACAAAAAAATGTTTTTCAAGAGTACAAGTAAGGCACCTTACCAATGACAGAAGTGCATTGCTTTTGATAATGTATGCTCGATGACTAAGGGGGGCGTTGCTGTCAGAATGACCTAAGACAGGCTCAGTCTTGTTAAATAATATAAAGGGGGGAGATGTGGGAAGCCATTGGGGCTGCTTGGCAGGAATCTGACATTGGCCAAGGACAAGGAATTGGGCTTTAGACAAGAATCTGACTTTGGGCCATGACAAGGAAGTAAGTTCAGGCAGGAGTCTATTTTTAGGCTAAAACAGAGAAGTAAATTCAGTCAGGAATCCTAGTCTTAGGCTAAAACAAAGAGGTAAGCCTCAGGCATGATGACTGTGGGCTAGGACAGGGTAGTAGGCTCAGATACTTTGTCATCCTGATGAGACCTTAGAACCAGCGATCATGAGAGTGATCACGGGGTGATCACGGGACTCTGTATATTGCCTTGTTTGTTCCTTGACTGTTGTTTCTATTGTAATGTTGGTTCCTCAAACCTAGAACTGACCTAAATACTTGCATGTAATTAAAAGGGTTTAAAAGAAAAGTTGAATTAAACGAACCTGCCTTCAGCCTCAGAGCTGGCTGGGATCATGCTGAAAAAAAAAAAAGAGTACATATCTGAAGTTACATACACAGAGTTCTTTCCTTCTTTTTCCTTGGATCAGAAATTTTATGTAACCAAGCACAAAAGTAACCAGATATTAAAAAACACTTTCTCTTTGTTGCAACTTACGCAGGTAGAAATAGAAATTCTACTTAACCTATATAGATAAAAATTAAAGAAAAACAACTACAGAGTCAAATGAAAGCTTAATCAAATAAGACAAAAATAGACATTTTACTCCTTGCCAGCTACTGTAGGAATTCAATTCCTTTGTAACACACCTGAAATCTCAGCATTAGCAAAGGGCAGAGTCCTGTGCCTCCAGAGGGCGGTGGAATTATGGGAATATACCGTGAAAGTGTGTGTAATGAGTACAATGGAGACACTATAAACTGAATACTTTGGATTAACAGAAACAGGATAAATTCCACTGCCCTGTCCCTGTTTACCTTACTTACTCCACCATGGGGCTCGGGCATCAAGTTGAGCATAGGCTGTTGGTTTTTGTATTCAAAGTGTGTGTGGGGTTTAGTTCTCAGTTCATTGGTAGTTCTCAATATTTACATGTTTTTAGCCTATGTTCTATTTTCACTGTTTTCTTCGGATGCACACTACAGGGGCAGCAAGGAAGGAAATGAAATAAGACGAAAGAGATAGCAGCTACATTTTGGCTCCAATAGTGAGCATTGTGCATTGTGACACAGGCTGTTAATTTTCTTCAGTAACAGATATAGTTTCCTCATCATTATAGGGGTCTCTCTCCGTCTCTCTCTCTCTCCCTTCCCCTGTGCACTCCACTCCCCTCCTCCCTCCATTCATTTCCCTCTCTTTCCCTCTTTCCCTCTTTTCCTTCCTTCCTTCCTTCCTTCCTTCCTTCCTTCCTTCCTTCCTTGTTTACTCAGCAGCCTTACAGACTTACAGTTCTCCACATCCTTGCCTGTCTCTTTACTCTCCAGAATGTTGGTCATATCTGGGTAACACAGTGTACCTTCCTTTTGTTTCCCTGGTAACAAAAGGCTGAGGACACCAGGCACTGAGTGTCTGAGTTTCTAACTTGGTAGTGCCAGCTTGCTTCCTTGCCAACTAGAGTAGCTGTGTTTCTCCTGATTCGGTTTCATTATTTACGGAAGTTGGAACTGTGCTCCTTAAAGGAAAAAGCGTTAAGTTTATGTCTCTCTCTAATCCATGCACACTGAACTGATTGCAGACAAGTGATGAGACAAATCAGAGACAAGTCATGAAAGGAGACATACACAGCCCCTAGCTCTCTGTCCTGACTTGTAAGAGAGGTAAGCATGGACACAATTGGACATCCTGTGAGTTAGGTATAGCTTACCTCCATTCCATCTCATGGTCTGTCACTCGCTGATATCTGAAGTCTGAGCCCCAGTAAAACCCAAATAAGATTCAGTGTATTCGTGGATTCTCATTCTCTCTCTCTCTCTCTCTCTCTCTCTCTCTCTCTCTCTCTCTCTCTCCCTCCCTCCCTCCCTCCCTCCCTCCCTCTGTCCCTCCCTCCCTCCCTCTGTCCCTCCCTCCCTCCCTCTGTCCTTTCCTCCCTCCCTCTCTCTCTCTTTCCCCTTCTTCCCTCCCTTCCTTATATTCATTTCTTTCTTTCTTTCTTTCTTTCTTTCTTTCTTTCTTTCTTTCTTTCTTTCTCTGTCTGTGTGTCTGTCTGTCTCCTTTTGATTAATGGTTCCTGAGTTAGTTAAACACAGTTTTTATTTTTTTTTTTGACTTGGCAATTCGGTGAATTCAAAATGAAATCAATTAGTATTAAATCCCCAAAGATGCTTTTTGTCATATCACGAATTCCTTATGGTTTTTCCTGAAAAATTAAACTGCAATCTTCATCTCTTTTGAGGTTTAGCAGATATTGGATCCAGCAAATCTCTGGCATCACCAACCAGTAAGTAAAACTCGCTGCACTCCCAACAGTCCTCCAAATCTCAACGCAATAAGCTCCTATCAAGTTGACGAGGCAGACAGCCAGTTCTTCTTGGAGATATCACACTCCAATTATTTCAGGCAGAGCACTGTATGTAATCAGGGTGGCTGTGTGTGGTTCCATCATCCCTCAGCTTTGTGGTGGAGGGTTCTGGAGATTCTTTCTGCCTTGCCCTCTACACTGCAGCCCAAACCTTGATGATTTCCATCCAAACCAGAAGCAGTAGAAGCTTTCTTTCCTCTGCCTGTCAGAGATTTCAGAGATCAGTTCCCAAGGCTGTGTCAAAGGGTCTTCATGAAAGGTCAAGAGTTTTCCATCTTCCTCAAGGTGGAATGTCAAAGAAAATACAGCCTAGCCTCTGATTGCCCCATAGGCATCTATAGGCTAGTCCCCCTACACTACCTGTAGTCTATCTAATACTTACTTTTACCAAAGGGGATTTTTCTTTCAAGAAGGTAATTAATCATTCCCTCCAGGCTAATCATTAGGACACTAGGACATTGTGAAAGGCTTATGCAAATCACTCCAAAGTCCATGCTGAATTATCTTCCATGTCTCTGGCCCTTTATACATCAAGAAATGATAACATCTGCCTCTGCATTTCTTACTGTTTCCAGACACACAAAAGACACCCAGGGCAGAGGTGATACAGTATTGTCTGAGTTTTCTCTGACTGATTCGTTTCTTATCTCATTCATCTTTTACTGAATCTACAGGTGTGAGAGATCGCTTGACCGAGACTTGAAGATTATTTTCTTGAAGTGATTAATAGTAAGTATTTTCAGCTCTGTGGGGCATAAAATCATTGTTACAATTATTCAATTAGGCCACTGCTGAAGGAAACAGACACAGACAAAATCTGCAATAGTAACAGTGGTAATGCTGAGTGAAGTAAAGGAAACAAAGGAGTCTGGATCACAGTGCTCCTCACTGGCCCTGCTCTTAACATCAGAGATAAAGGGACAGACATTCCTGTAATGTGGGAACTTATATATCAGTTAAGTATTAAGAGGAGAAAAAAAATCACACCATGAAGGCATCTGAATTCAGCCATGGCTTCTCCAGTATAGCCTGTACTTTGTTCAATGATCAGTCTATGCTTTGGTTTTGGGCACTGCCAAATTTTGCTCTTAGCTGTTATAACTTGCCATTCACACAATAAACACTGACTTTGTATATACCGTGTGCAAGGATCCTGTATTATAGGAAAACATAGTTACATGACCCAAGTTCCACTCTTTAAAAGACCACACCATCAATGCAGCAAAATGATTATACCACTGGAATAATCTGGATACAGATTTAGAGATATCTGAACCTGCTGAATTAAGGACAATTTCTAAATGTTGATGTCTGTGCTCCCCAAGCTTAGCTTTAAACTCACAACCACCATATAGAATACTAGAAATAAGACATACTACAATTTTCTTTTTTCTTTTCTTTCTTTTTTTTTGGGTTTTTTTTTTGTTTTTTTGTTTTTTTCTAGACAGGGTTTCTCTGTGTAGCCCTGGCTGTCCTGGAACTCACTCTGTAGACCAGGCTGGCCTGGAACTTAGAAATCTACCTGCCTCCCAAGTGCTGGGATTAAAGGCGTGTGCCACCACAGTTTACAGTCTTTTTTTAATTTGATGAATTTACATTTAAAAATGAAAAGCCTCATCTGGCTTTCCTAGAAACTTCCATTACCTAGGCTACTCTTCTTCCTCCTCTATAGGCTGCCCCACCCTGTTTGCTTTCTTCACCAGGGTGCCTTAAGAACCTGTTGCAGGTTTTGTAACTGGTGCCCTAGCTACACAGCTAATCCTGGTAAGAGACCCAACCCAATATCACTCTCTGTTTTCCTTACTCTGGGATCCTGTCCATGTTTTCAGCTAGAGAAATGCTTTCCTTAGCACAATGACATGAAATCTCCTCCCCCAAACTGCTCTTAGGACATACTCCTACTTCCCACATTGGAATGCAAGAAAGCCACTTGCTTTGGTTCCTCAGAATACCTCTGAGTTACCTACTGCCCAGATCAGACTCTCTGGCTATCCATGGTGTCCTGGTAAAAGATCTGCTCCCCTCGCTGCAGCAATTTGGTAATTTGGGATAGCCTCAAATTACCCATCCACCCCACCTGGGGATTCTGATATGATAGAATGAAAACTCATATCAAAAGACACAGCCAACAATCAAATTCCAGATGCCTGGAAAGAAAAAGCAAGACAATGTCACAAATCACGTAGTTATTATTCTCAACAAGAACAGCTTAGACAAAATTCAAGACATAGCTTTCAAAAGAATAGTTATAAACATGTTTGAAGAATTAAAATAACCAAACAAGACATGAAATAATACCTGTATAAAATTAGAGAGGACAAGAATAAACTAAAGTCCAAGAAAATAGAGATAGATTATTGAATGAAATAATAAGAACAGTTCAGGAGTAGAAATGAATTCAATAATCTAAGAGACAGAAATACCAAAGGAAACTCAAACTGAAATTAAGTTGTAAATGAAAAGTTCAGTGGTATATAGAAAGACTCAGTGGAAAGTCTCACCAGCAAAGTAGATTATGTAGAAGACAGAATATCAGGTTCTGAAGCCAAGGTAGAAGAATTAGATCACTCAGTCAAAGACGTGATAAATTTAAAAATATCCCCATGAACACAGCATACAGAAATTCTAAGATGCCTTGAAATGATAAAGTCTATGAATTATGGGGTTAGAAGAAGAATGATAATTTAAGTCTGAAACAAAGACTGAATCATCAATAGACTCATGGGAAAGAGTGCCCAGAATTGGGGATAAACATTGCATATGTGTGTCTGCCTATTGATACATATGTGCATATGGTTACTGAGGTTCATGTGTTTATCTGCCTACTGAGTGAGGTACATGTGTTTATCTGCCTAATGATACATATGTACCTCTGCTATTGAAGTACACTTGTCATATGAGAGAATGCCCTGAATCTAGGGGAATAAGCATTACACACGTGTATCTACCTATCGAAGTACATGTATACACAGGTTATTAAGGTGCATATGTGCATCTGCCTATTGAAGTACATGTGTTTATCTTTCAATTGATATGTATGTATATATGCCTATTGATATATATGTACATCTGCCTATTGATACATATGTGCATGTGGCTACTGAGGTGCACATCTCATAGGAGAGAATGCCCCAAATCTAGCTGAATAAGCATTGCATATATGCATCTGCCTATTGAGGTACATGTATTTATCTGCCTATTGAAGTATATTGTACATATGGATATTAAGGTATATATGTGTATCTGCCTATTGAGGAACATGTATACATATGGTTATTAAGGTACATATGTGCATCTCCCTATTGAGGTGTAGGTGTCATTCAGAACACAAAGTATGTAGGAGCATTAGATGAACTCCTCATAAAATGCCATAGTTAAAACACTAAATAGAGCAGAACAGATAGAGTATTGACAGCAGCAAGCTGCATGTTCCACATCACATATAACTGCAATCCCATAGGACAGGAGCCAATTCTTCAATGGGAATTTCAGAATCCAGGAGAGCTTAGAACTTTCACATTCTGAAAGAACACAGATGTCCACCCAGACTACTTTGGTAGACAAAGCTGTATACCAAAATTAAAGGTTGGAGAAATACTCTTCCATAATAAAAAACAGGCTCACAGAAATTTCACTATCCTGATACATTTGCAAAGAGAACATTCTGAGACAAAGGCCTATTGTTGAATGAAGGATACAATTCTGTAAGTAAGCCCTCATAGGATTATGTTACATGTGCTGTGGAAAGTATTAAGCATGCAACCAAAGCAGAGTGCGGGGATACAACAGGGCCATGCTATGCAGATATGAAGAGGGATGGAGAGTGTTCTGTCAGACAGGGAAGACAAAGGAAATCTTCCGATGGTAAAAAGGCATGATAGATAGAGCAGAGGGAAGCATGCTGCTTGGCCACTCACAAAAGTGAGAGCCTGGCGTGCAAAGACTGGGATATCAAGTAGGAATCCATTTTCTCAGATGGGAAGCGTGTGGCTCTGGGTGACAGGAGTGGGCATGGCAGGAGGAACCTAGAAGGTTTGAATTGCTGGGCTTGCATGAGTGTAAAAGACAGACTGATACCACAGAGCACCACCATGTGAACAACTCTGCAGCCATCCTGAGCCTCCATGACTGCGACCACAGAGGAAAGAGAAGAGAGACGGACCTGAAAGACAGTTCAAAGGCAAAATGACAGGACTCGATGACAGGTTGAATAGTAGGCTTGAATGAGAGGGAAGAGTACAAGATAGTGTGGAAGAATGGTGACAGCAGTGACAGAATCAACACAGCACTCTGTGCTGACAAGCAGATGATCAAAGTGTCAGAACACCCCCCTCCTGCCATATGTCAGCGCGTCAGAGACACCCGGCTGAAAGGAGGTTTTTCCTAGACTCTTCTTGCTGGGGAGTGTATGGGCAAATGATGAACTCTTACAAAAAGAAGCTCTCACTGGTACTAGCTGATATGACCTCAAGTGTCAAAACAAATTAAAAGCCCACAGAGTGAGGGTCAGCTCTGATGTCCACACAGTTTAGAACTGCAAACAGCCATCCCTTTCCCCTGGAGAACTTTCATCCAGCTCACCAGTAAGCTATAACAAAGCATCCAATAAGATTTGATTGGTTCTCAATGAAGGTTTGCTGAATGAGTATAAGAATAAGGCCATTAACAAGGAGCCAATGAAAAGCTAATCTCCCCTCATGTGGCTCACCATGCCAACAGAGTAGAGAAGAAATAAAAGTAATTCATAAAACCAAGATATGATCATGCAAACAGGATGGCTACTTCTGAAAATCCCATGCCAGGCATAGTGCAAATAAAACAGACACATGACCGTGGGCTGATGGCATTTGATTACCTAGTGTGAATCTCTGTCCTGTGCCTAGCAATACACACAGCTACATCAGAACTCTCAGCACCTGCTGGGAGCTGATGATGGAAGCAGATCTGGTGGTGTGAATTGGCTGCACTTTTTATACAAGTACTTCAAAACCAAATGTCCACCTTATCTGGGATTCATTACTCTCTGAGTGTATCAGTGGATGGCTTCACTCGAGTTATCCTGATTGTAAATAACAGGCTAAGAACATAGAGTATCAGTAAATCACCACGTGTCTACTGATTTGTGAGAACCGAAGGGATTCAGCCACTTCTTGGGCCCTGAAGTTGCAAAGGTAATTCATAAGAAGCTGATGTGGCAGCAGAGGACTCACAGGAAGGTATTCTTACCCTTTGAACTAACAAGGAGTCCACTTGACTTCCTCAAAGCAGATGATGAAATTATTGTTCATTGTGCATTTACTCCAGCAATATAAATGTAAGTCAAATATTACTCAATTTTTTTATTTGGAAAAAAATACTTCTGTACCTGTCAGGGGTAAGGTGCTGTGAGTTTTAACAGGGAAATAAAACAATAATATTTTGAGCCAGATAGTATTGATTTCTAAAACAAACATGTCTAACTCTATCTTATCAGTGCTGCTGTCTGTCCCCTACCTGGGTGTTAGGTAGAGTTACACTCTGAAAAAAGAACTGTTTTTCTTGAGTTGGACAAGCCTAGTTCTCCAGAGGAAAGCTTTTCTGGAGAAACCTGTCCTTCTGTGAGCAGTGGGAAAAGCAAGTGGCACTAAAATGAGATTCAATGGTCAAAGCTACTGGGTTGGTCATAATCGGATAGTCACTGTGATCCCTCTGGGGTGTACTCAATTTTTGATCTCTTGACTCTGGCTTATAACAGAATGTGGCCCAGTGCTATAGACCAGCTGATCTAGTTTGTAGCTGATCTCAAAAGATTGCCTAAGAAGTCTGGATCCATACATACTCTGCCTATGGATTATTCTAACAGTTATTTTTTCTGGAACTTTATGTTCATTCCCCTCTAGATCCATGTTTTCCCCACTTTGGTACCCACACAGCATCTAAGATGGGATTCGGCTTAGTTTATATCCTCAGGAATGATTTCTTACCCTATGCGGATGAATCAGGGTAAAATATTCCTGAAATCATATGTTATTTCTAAATTAACTGAATCTCAGGACAAGCATGGGGCTCAGCATATGGCAGACACAAGCCTGTGTGGGATAAACATGCAGCTTTCAGTCTTTGCTGGGCTTGGCTCCACCTGTCACAGTGTGAGCTTGACCAACTGCCTTGTGTTGGGCATGAAACCACCTTCACTGGTTCTGACATTCACTTCCTAAGACTTGTCTTGATTCAGAGGTTAAGGTTGTTGAATGGCCTTGAAGAGACTCATGTCTAGGCCTTTGCTTATAGCTCCCATGCTTGTTCTCTGCTAAGGTGACAGTACTGAGAGATACACACATTAAACATTATTTCTGGGTGTGCCAGTAAAGGAATTTCGGATTGAGATTAGTACTTGAATGTGGGAATTCAGTTAATGAGTTGGTTCTTCCCACATGTGTGAGAACGGTCCTACCCACCCAAGATAAGCACTGGAGCCAAAGACATAGGAATTCAACCTCTTTCCACTCCCTTCCTGGTTGAGCTGGGGTATCCTTTCTTGTCTTCTGTCTTCAGGCTGCAGTTTACCCACCAGTTACCCTGGCACTCAGGCCTTCTGATTCTGTCACTATATTTATTACTTCTCTATCACTGTGACAACACATAATAACGAACACATTTTATAGAAGGAAGGGTTTGAGGTATAAGATTCCAGAGGGATAATCATACCCATTATCATGGTGGGGAAGCATGGCAGCCAACATACAGAAGAAACTGAGAGCTCATTTCCTGGTCCAAACACATGAGTCAGAGAGAACTGATTGGCGATGATATAGGCTTTTAGGAACACAAAGCTGCCCTCAGCAATATACCTCCTCCAGCAAGGCCACATCTACCAGTCCTTCCCAAACAATTCAACTAACTGAGGACCAAGTATTGAAATATCTGAGCTTTTCGAGAACATTCACATAGAAAGCACCACAGGAAGTATTAAGACACTTATTTGGTTAGGTCTCCAACTTTAGATGGTAGGCCATGCAATTTCTCAGCATCTTCACCTGTATGAACGATTCTGCAGTTGTTTTCATGTGAAGTCTGCCTCTTTGGAAGACACTGACCATGAACCAGCAAGTGCTTAACCATTCCCTTCCTATCAGGTCAAGAACTGGGCTTAAGAGTCAGATCACATGGTACTAAACATAGATGTTATCCATTGCTGTGCTACTCCAGCAGTTAGTATCATGGTAATTACCAATTAGTGCTGACTTCATGAGACAGAAGACACATCAAATGCTTGTTACTAAAAGAAAATATACCAAGAAGAATCACTCATCTATGTCTTCTTGCAGCTAGTACCCACTTCTGTAATTCTGTAGGTCTGTGTGGGACTGGATAAGGGTACCTTGGTTCATGGCTGGGCATGGACTTGGAATCCCGAGACTCTAAGTGAGAAACGGCAGCCATTCGGCCATGTCCCCAGAACCCAGGGTCCTGAAAAGCAGTCTAGTCTCCATAGAACTACATTGTTCAGTCACATAGGCCATTACAGCCCCTCCCAAAGTGCACAGATAGAGGGCATGACTACTGGCCTCAGGCCCTAGGGATTTACGTAGTAATGAAGGCCAGAAGGCAGAACAAATTAAGGATCCTTTCCCAGACCCTCCCCCTTTCTCCCTCCCTATTTAACTCAGGACTGCCCTGAGTTTCAAGGGGGTACATCCAAATCCATCCACCATCCGCCATGACAATAAACCCTTTTGGAACCAAGGACTTTATCGTGTCATTGGGGCCTGCCACCGCCAAAGCCTCCAGCCTTTGGAACCTTAGACCTTTTCATGTATGTGGGATCTGCAGCATGGAAAGCTTCTTCCACCACTGCTGCGGCTTATTTTTTTCCCACAGGTCTGGAGCTCTGGAGTAGGCTGGATGGTTTCAGTCAGGGTCCCCAGGTTCTTTTCTTCTTAGCCAGATCACTTACATGCCAGGTTTCAACCTGACTGCCAGCTAGAGACATGGTAGTAATGGGTCCACTTGTTTCTGTATTATATTTTTTTTTATGATGTGAATGAGATCAAGCCAAAAATGTATTGATAACCCTGACCTCTATAAACCAAAACGGAGGCTGATGTAGCATTACTTCTAGTACCTTCTGTTGGTTAAAGCCAGTCTCAAGAACAGGCAGAATCAAGGCCTGGGGAACAGACTTATGCTCTTAATAGTCATGTTATAGAGCACTAAAGGCAGAGGGGACAGGGGAGAACTCACACTAATATTTATAACTCACCCCGGCATAGAAAGCTGCTATCATAGTGTCTGTATGTATTTAATTCATATGATTTATGATAACCATATTATTATTATTATTTATTATTTATGATCCTTTAGTTTCAACTCATTACTTTCATGTATGCAGTTCCATAAAGAGGGTAGTCAGGCTAGGTGTGCTGGCAACAGTTGTCTTCCCAACACTCGGAAGAGTAAAGTAGAAGGATTTCAGATTGAATGCCTGCCTACCTAAAGAGGGAATCCCAACGCAGCTTGGGAAACTCAGCAAGACCCTCTCTCCAATGCAAAAAGAAAAATGGATCATTGTTGGCTATATCTCTGAGGGAGAGTGCTGATCTCAAACATGTGAGGCCACAGATTCTATTCCTATGACTATAAATGTTTCAGAACTGACTAAAAAAAAAAAGCTCTTATCACTTAGTCCTCTGACAGTTAATTCAAGGAGTAATTACTAGGGATTGCTTCTAGAATTTTCCTTAATCCTGTAGTTTGTGAACATTCAGATTCATTATTGTAGACAAACAAGACAAAAAGGCCTCATGGTTGGATAGCCATGGCTCAGGAGGCTTTGCTTGAGTTACAACCTGCCAAGTTATATGGAGAGTGAGATACTACAACATTAACATCTATGTCTTGCACACACTTTACAGTTTTTACATGTCACAGATCCCAGTGTCATATACTATGAGCTGTGGTAGAACCCATGCCATGTCTGTCTAGCATGCATCACTGTCTCATGTGCCAACCCTCATCCGTTAACTATATATAGCATGCGACTAATTTCTGAGGTACTTTACTTGTGTGTGTGTGTGTGTGTGTGTGTGTGTGTGTGTGTCTGTCTGTCTGTCTGTCTGTCTGTCTGTCTAATATCCATCATTGTCTTATTGCTAACCATCATTGGTTAACTATACATAGCATGCTACTCATTTCTGAGGTATTTTAGTTGTATGTGTCTTTATGTTAGTTTGCTCATATGTATGTGTGTGTATGTGTGTGGCTCTGCATGTGTCTGTGTGTATCTTCATGTTAGTTTATACATGCATCTGTGTGTTGCTGTGCAGTGTGTGTGTTTGTGTGTGTGTGTGTGTCCATAGATTCCAGAAGAGAGCATCAGATCCCCTGGAGATAGAGTTACAGGCAGTTGTGAGTTTCCCTGATGTGGACACTGGCCACAAAATTCAGGCCTTTTTTATAAGATCAGTAAGTACTTCTAACCAAAGTCATTTCTCCAGCCCCTTCTGAGTACTTTCAAGTGAAAAATCAAACCACAAATATTAACTATATACAACTTTTTAAGGGCATTCTGGCTGCATAATGAACTTATGTTTTGCATTTTTTTTTACTATAACTTAATTTGCTATCTGTTATTGTTCAGATTCTGTGTTTTCCACATTTATTTTCTTATATAACTCCTCTGTAAATCCATAGAAAATTACAAACTGTGTAATTTTATAGCAGATAAGTACATCTGCATGGCCAGTTGTACTTTGAACAATGAATTAACTTGTAGGCAGAAAAAGGAAACATTTACCAGTATTATCTGAAATGAACTCTCCTTTGGCACACACAAATTTAGAAAGCAATGCATACTGGGAAATTATTATTTCTCCTGGTGTTACCCTGAGTGATTGTGGAGGATTGTCAGTGTGCTTCTCAAACACAATACTTGAGGATTAGAGCCAGTCTCAGCTACACTGTACCCAGACGCCAGTCTGGAATACATGACATCCTGTTGCAAAACAAAACATCAAGACAAAAAATTGGAGAAAAGGGATTGCAGAACTTCCAATCTTAAAAACAAATATTTAAGAATTCTATTTGAAAAACTCACTCTTGTTTAGGTAACACTGTATATGTATTCATGCCCACATGAAAATATGCACAGTGCTCCTTGATGTTGGTCACAAAGAACACAATAAATAAGACATAAGGAGGTAAAATGCCTGGCTTGTTGCCTTTACTGCACATCTTAGAAAAGATGGAGGGCAAAGTTAGCATCAGTTACTCAGTGCCCTGCAGGGTCACATAACTGCATCTAGCAATATTTCTAAAAAGGAAAGATGGATGGGAAGAGAACAATGAGGGCCAGAGGGAGGGAAGAGGCCTGGTGAAAAGGGCAAAGACTGATGGAAGGGGGGGGGGCGGTGGGGATCTAGAAAGTGACACAATTGCCTTGGTAAAATCTGAACTATATTCAGTTTATTCTTGGTCTGGCTTTTTGTGTTCCTCTAGTTTTCTGTCCTCCATTGACACTACCTGACTCATGAGGAACTTGTTGTTAACAATCCACAATGAGGACCCTCAGGGTAAGCTTGAGAATTGCTTGTTTAAAAAAGCTGATAAGATCATAGGGTAACTACAGTTTAAAAACCAGCTCCTATGCCAGGAATTATGAGCATGTCACCCATGCTCTCAACCATCATCTGGCAATGGGTATCTCTCTTATCCCCTTTTTGAGACAGGAGAGGTTCATGGTGGCCCAGTTAGGAAGAAGATCTAGGGTCTCCTGGACTTTCATTCTTGGCATTTAAACATTGGCTCAGTATTTCCTTTCAGTCTTATTCTTTACTCTTAAAACCAAGAAGAGTTAGTCAGATGTGCTACCTCCTTAACACTCTATAATTTTCTGTTGTAACGATGATTGGCTCCAATACTCTACTGCCTATTTATGGTCATGAAGAATGACTTGAGGGGCTCAAGAGATGGCTTAGGCATTAAGAATAGTGGAGTTTATGGTAGTGGATATGGGTGTTCTGTTTTGTTCTTAGGGTCGTCTACTCTACTGTGTTAAGTGTCTCCACTTAGGGCATGCATTTGGTTTGTTAAAGACATTAATTAAATTCTCAGATATGAGAGAACATCAAGCGAGAAGATATCATGTAATTGTACAAATAGATTGGGAAAAATGGCTTCAAATTAATCAAACAAGATTTAATCTTGAATTTAAAGGCCAATGTTTTATTAAAAAAGATTCAATAAAGGCTGAAGTAGAATTAAAATTGGTTTCAATAATAATATATTTTCAACACCTAATGTAAAATTGATTTGCTATTCTGTAATAGGGTTGGAGAAAATGCATACTGTTAAAAAAACAACTGAAAACTAAAAGAACTTTGAAATCCTTATAATTACTTATTACTCAAAACAACTCTGGTGGCTGCCTAAGCAGGTTTTGAAAGGTAAAATACTACTGACAGATTTGTATCTTAACAGACTACACTGTGGTTAGATGTCCATCTGATGGATGGAAGAAACACACAGAAAACACCAGAGAAGACTGAAAAGGAAATATGTAGTTGGGAGAGAAAGAAAATGACTTGGCTGTGACAATATTTCACAAATCTGTCAGTGTGGCCAAATGAACCTAAAGAAGAGTAATAATTAAAGTCACGGGAAACACAATGAAAACAGCATACTTGGTCTCAGTCGGAAGGAAATTATTGTGATGTGGCCACCTGGGCTGCTACTTTCAAAGAACTCACAGTATTATTAGAAAATAATTTTGGACAATTTGATTTCAACCATAGCATTTAAACTCTTCTCAAAATGGAAGCTCTATCCACATTTCTATAAAACTGATCTATTCTCAAAGATGATATGTTTGGGGAGGTTCTTCATAATGTATCATCTGCAACATTCCTGGAGCCCTGAATTGTTCTTTGAAGGAGACTCTGATACTCAAGTTACATAATTGGGGTCTGTAAAATAAAGCCTCTATTCTGAGATTCTTACTGGTGATTTCTCCCTACTGGCATTAGGAAAACGGCAGCAGAATTTAGCTGCAGGTGATGATGTAAAAAGATACCAAACAAGAATGTAATGAGGCTTTTCCATTTTTAGCAAATGTGATTATGTGTATTATCTCCAGAGTAGATTTCTCTTTTCTGTAAATATAATTCCTGGAAGCAATTGCTTTAGGGAAGGGTTACAGAAGCATCTGCGTTGAGCTTCTCTATAATGCCTGATTTAAGACACGCAGGAAACACTGTGCCGATATTCACTGAATTATGCACAGTGCATAAAATACCATTAAACAGATACAAGTTTGTTAGGGATTTGCCTCTATAGCATTCAAAGATACTCAGAATCATCATATCATTACACAATGTTAAACCTCAGCATATCTCAACTAAAGAATACATTTCCAAGAGTTTATTCTGTGCTGAAGACCTTCAGAGAGATAGAAACTGTCTCCTCAGTGATACATCTGTCTTTGTTATTTCATATAGGACAACAAAGGCTTTGTCTTTCTTTTCTATTGTATTGAAAGATACATGATGGTGTATTCACAGCTTACTTTAGTTGAAGAATGTGCACCCTACTAAAATACATGGAATGAGCTCTAAAAGGCACCAGGGAATTTAGAAGATCATGCATAGGCTGGGACGAGCAACAAACCTGCAATAGTTAATTTGATAGCTCAGCTTGGCTGTGCTATGGAGCCTACACGTTTTGTAGAATAGTTCAGATGTTTCTAGAAGAATGTGTCGAATGAAAATCACATGGGTAAATTTTGAATAGCACATATGATCCCCATGGTGGTCAGCTCAAAGTCTAACCAGAACAAGAGATTGACACCCTGCTCTGGAGAGATCTTGGTAGATCTCTGAGCTGCTGGCTCTGAGCTGCTGACAAGTGTAGGACCTCTCCTAAGTCTCCAGCCAGCCAGAAGCCAGTCTCTATAATCATATGCTCAGTCACCAAAAATATTTCTGAATATGCGCAGGCCCCACTGGTTCTATTTCTTGGTAGAATCCTAACTGTCAAGTCCTGTATAACCATACAATGGAAATAGCAAGTGTTTAAATGAGATCAACCGGTTAGGTCATTTTTCTGGTCCATTAGCCATGATGGACAATATCACCCAATCACTTTGTTTTTATGACATAAAGGATCTGCTTTTAAAATTTGCACATGATTGATTGCTTTGGAGTAGGTCTTGCATGAAGAAGCTGAGGAACCTGTAAGGGTCAGACCTGTTATGGTAGGCTCTGCTCAACAGTCAATACAGTACCCATTCCCCATCTCAAACATCTGAAGGGACACTGAGGAATCCTTAGTGAGGTAAACAAGCATAATTACTCTTCTGCTTCTATAGTTAATCTTCAGCCTTGTCTCATGCTCAGGAAACAGGGCGTCTCAATTGGGTGGGGACTAGGGTTAGTGATGGGAATTGTAGCATTCAAGGAATAGCTTTGAAAGTTGTAACTCACACTTGGATTTGGTTCATTTATTCAATGAATAGAATTATAGCAAATCTCGTGTTGACTAACAAATATTTCCTCATTTACTATCCTTTTCAACAATTTGTGTGTGCGTGTGTGTGTGTGTGTGTATATATATATATATATGTATATATATATATATATATATATATGCTTGGCTCTAAGGAACTAGTCTAGGCATACGCAATCCCTCAATGCCTGGGATTCCTCATCTGCAGAATACAAACAAAACACTCACTTAACAGGAATAATAGGAACATACACACCACACGCAGTATTCTACACCATAGTACTACAGTCCTCTCTGTTAGACCCCTTTGTAGGTAATATTCCAGCCCCCCCATACACACCTAGTTTAGGGATTTTTATTTGTTTCATTTTTTTTCAAAAACTGCAATAGCTCTCAGCTATTGTTCTTATAAGACAAGGAATGGAACTTTAAGACTCCCCCTAAATTATTTTGAAATAGTCACTAGTACTCCCTCACTTGATTGAAGAAGCTGAGACTATGGGAGGCAGTAGAGACAACATTGAATTCCGGAATAAATCAAAATTATTTGAATTTTACTCTGCATCTGATTGCTGGTTTCCATTGTGTGATTTATTGCAGGCATTTGCTCCTTGAGAAATTCCACAGGAAGCTGCCATTTGTAATGGTTAATATTCATTGTCAAGATGAGAAGATGTACTCTGAATGTGGGCAGCAGCACCCCATAGGCTTTTGCCCCGGACTAAACCAAAAAAGAAACATGCAGGAATCAAGTTCAACTGCAGAATTAATCTCTTGGCTTCCTGGGTGCAGAAGCAGTGTGAGCTGAGCAGATAGACACTTCTCTGACCACGCCTTCCTCCCCACAAGAGCTGAATCCTCAAATATGAGCAAAAGCAAACCCTTCTTTCCTTATGCTGATTTTTGAATATTTTTTGAATATTTGCCAAAGAAATGAGAAAACTAACAAACATACCACTAATCACAAAGCTCTGCCCTTCCTTCTCTCTGCACACTTCTCAAGGACCTCCTGTTGTCACTTTGGGAGCCAGACAGCCACTGGTCTGATTCCTTAGCTGAGGGAACAGAGTAAAATGGAAGGTTACAGAAGCCAGGTCCCTGCTGATTCTTGTGAAGAGAAATGAGTCCTTTCCCCTTTGCTCAATTCGAGATGCACCATGAAGCAGTCATGGAAAACATTTACCTTTCAATGCCTGCTTCCCTAAAGAAGATAGACTATTTGTTCTGAGGAGTCCCTTGAGCTTTAGAACTTAACCAAACAGGAAAATGCATAGGAATGTGTTTAAAACTGGAAAATATTTTATTATAGGTAATGAAATTTTTCCTAATATGTACTGCCTTTTTTTTTGTCTACATCAATATGTGTGTCTTTCAATTTTTATCTCATTCTTTCTTGAATGCCTTTTACTCATAACAACATTAGAAATTTCATGTAAAATAAAAATACTAAAAGTGTTATTCTATCTCTAACTAACACCCATAGCATGGCGTGAATACATCATCAGATACCCTTCAAGGTGAAGCAAGTCTGCCATGTGAATTCTACTATGTGTCTAACCTTGTGGTCCCTCTACAGTCACCATTACCCTCTGGTGACTCAGGACACAGTGCTGCAGCAGTATTTACAAACTGATGCTTTGTCACCAACAAGATATGACATTCTAGAATACAGAATTATGCTGCCAAGCTAAAT
Organism: Grammomys surdaster; assembly: GCF_004785775.1. Lineage (NCBI taxonomy): Eukaryota > Metazoa > Chordata > Mammalia > Rodentia > Muridae > Grammomys > Grammomys surdaster. The sequence continues at coordinate 2,678,429 of NW_021604730.1, forward strand.
ATGAAATGACCCTGTTATCATTTGTGAGATACAGGATTATTGCATTTTCTGAAACCCAACACAATATTGCTGCTATTTTTCAAACACTAGGTCTGTGGATAGAAATTTTATCTTTTCTTTTTTTATATAAAAGTATTTGTCTTTTTTTTTTTAAAGAGAGAAAACAACTGCAGCACTGCCTTGGCTCTCCACCAGGTGCACATAGCAAGTTTGGTTCAGTACTACTTATTAGGAAACTCACTCTGATTAGAGGACATGCCTTCCCTAGATGACTACTGTAGAAGCTCCAGGCTGAAGTAATGCTGCTTTGGCTGAGGGGCATGCAAAGGTCTGTCCTACAGGGTTTTTTAATCTTGGGAGGAAATGGGATCTGATACAGGCATACAACACTGGAGTGAAAATCTAAACAAGCAAGATACATGCGAGCAAGGAAACAGGAAACCTGAGACTGACTAGGGAGAGTGCTAGATACATCACTTTACTAAAGGACAGTAAGAGAGCAAGTGCTGGGCCGTGGCCGCCTGAACCCTGAAATGATGGCAGACAAGGTGAATTTAGTGCTTTCATACCAAGTGACCTACAAGACAAGAGGATGCCCACGATACCTTCTATGTGTTCTGGGAATAAAAGACCTTGAAGTCTCAATGAAACTCAGGGGCAGCAGGAGAGATGATGGCCACTGAGGGCAGAAACTCTCAAAAACAATTTCAGTCTGAAAGAAGCAAGGGGAATCACCTTGGTGCAGTCCTAAGCCAACTTGAAAACTCCAGAAACTTCTTTATATACAGTTTAGTTTGACATTTAAAAAGTTTGAAATTGGCCTATTTTCACACCTCATTGTTTGTCTAATTGGAAAGACAACTTGGAAACTGAGCAGGGACGACGGGCATTCTGTTAGCCCAATATTCTGCTGGAAGCAGGACCTGTCTAATTGACAGGAGATGCAGAGTTTAAAGCGGTGGCTGCGGCACTGTGTGGGGATTGTGAACAGCCTCTCTCTGCCTTGCTTCAGTTTCTCCCCAAAGTCAGGCCTTCTTTTTAATTGAACTGGGGAGGGAGGGAAGAGGCTGTCAGACTGTCTACTCTGATGAGTTTCCTCTGTAGTTGTCACTCTTTCTATGGGGACTGGAATAGGGCTAAGGGGACAGGTTCAGTATTTTAAAAAATTACCTGCCATGTACTTTTTCCCCAAATGTCAGGTGGTGGCCTCTATTAGAATTATACCATTCATCAAACTAATGAGAACTATGGACGTAACCAGCTCTCAAAAAGATGTAACACCTCAGTGGGGGAAAGGCAGAGATTGCTAGGGCTTTATGCAGCAGCCTTCCCTTGTGGCCACTTGGGTTTGAGTCAGGACACTGTGTACACACTGGGGTCCCTTGGTTCTGTAGCAGTTTAATGTTCTCTAAAGGGCAAGGGCAAGTTACAAAATCAAAGTCAATTTTACTTATGGTTAAAGAGCCACTTTCTTTGCCACAACTGGACATTTTGAAGCCAGTCTTAGCAATCAGAGGTCAATAATCAAAACCTCAGGTCTTGGGAAGGCTTTTAGGAAGTCGGGGAATCTGTGAAGGGAACCATGAGAGCATCCTTCTGCATTTAAGCATCTTCAAAACAGTTTGAACTCTGCCTTAGCATTAAATACAAACTAGCAAGGATGTGAAAATAAGGAGGCATGCTTTAAGATGGATAAGAATCAAGAAGTTCACTGAGAGTCCTTTTGACATCTGGTGGTAGCTTTTGATGGTTGGAAAATGGCTATCACAAATTTTTCTCTAACATAGTATCACAACATATGCCTGCAGTTAAAGTGCCTGGGAAACAGACAAGATTACCATGACTTCCAGGGTAGCCTGGGAAATATTAGAAGGAAATATTCTCCAAATGAACCAACAACCAACCAACCAACCAACCAACCAACCACACAATTTTTAAAACATGAGTTACTGTTCAAGTCAGATAAAGGTTCACTTTTAAGGATATTATAGAATGGACATTTTATTCCAAAAAAATTTAATGGAAATTGTTCTTAGCAAATAATCACATTATTTTAATTGCAGTGTATTCAACCATAGAGGAACATGTACTGTGTTAATTTCCAAATAACATTCAGAGAGGGTAGCTTATTTTCTATTCTATGCTGTGGTAATTAATGACATGATTTCATATATTTGCACAAAATAAATTTCACCCCATAAAATCATATTATATATGAATAAGAGGCTATAAACAATAATCACATTAGTAAATAATTGAAGAGAGAATTACTGTTATTATAAAATCAGAGCAAGGGAGGGCTAGAAGAACATATAAGAAACGAAACCCTGTGTTATTGAGCTCATGATAGCCTAGCGGAAACCATACTCCTGAGTGTCTTCATTGGTTATCACCAAAACTAAGTGCAATGTGATAAATAGTGTGTGTTCAAGGCCATTCACTCTCTGCCATTCTCTACTGTAACTATCTAACACTCGATGATTCCACAGAACTTTGAGGAATAGGCATTCTTATCACCTGTTGTTTAGCAACCTGTGGCACAAAAAGATGAAGCTGACTCGATTTTCATGACAAAAAGGCCAGAGACCATATTTGGGTAACACTGTTGCCTCCTTGGGCCCACAGCCTCATTGTCTTTACTATGGAGCTGGACATTGAAGGTGTGAGTCTTTCTCACTAGCTTTCTTTGTAGGTAGGGTTGTGTGGATGGAATGAATGTCCTAGCTGATACAAATTTATCCCTTAGGGATGATTTCCAATACTCAGAACTGAAGAATCTCCTAAGCCTTGTCTATCTAATTCAGCAAGGATTCTTAAGAACTTGAGCAGCCATCTGGTTTGTGTTTTTGAGCTACAAATGCAAACTCACACATAATGACCCAAGCCACAAGGCTGGCTATAGAAAAGACTGCATTCATGCCTCTTTTCCATTTCTCATTTATTCATTCTTATTAAATACTTTATTTATTCATTTAAAAAGTGTGTTTATATGTATGTGGAGAGTGTGTGTGCACATAAGTGAAGTGCTCATGGACGCCAGAATGAAGCTAACGCAATAGGAGGAATGAGCTATGTGGGTTCTGGGAACTGAACTTTGATCCTCTGGAAGAGCAGCAAATGCTCTTCACCACCAATGTCTCTATTGCAGCTCTCACTTCCTATTTCTTATATGCTTCGCTCTCTCTTGTCACTGTATCACACACTCCTCACACTCCTGAAGAACCTCAGATATCCACACAGAGTAGTAAGCTGCCTATGCTTCTTTAATAACGTACACTTCATCATAACCTCTTTGGCTCGTTATAACACAACATTTGGAACACTTCGCAAATAACAGATCTCTCATAGTTCTGAAATCCAAGAAGTGCAAGATCAAAGTAATGCCAGGCTTGGTGTCTGGAGAGACTGCTCCTTGTGCTGCCATCTGCTGTACCCTAACAGTTCACCAGGGCACTGAAGGACTACTGGGCCCCTTAGAGAGCTGCAATTCCATTCCTGTGGACAGATCCTTGTTCCCTTAAAGCTCCTCTTCGAAATCAGGCATGCAGACGGTCTCCATGAATGAGCTTTTGGGAAATGCTCACACCCTGGGGTACATCTTACCCACAATGTTCCTTCTACCCCTTACTACTCTTTCAGAAAGTGAACTCCACTTCATTATCCGTAGATCCATCCTCTTCCTCCTCTTCCTCTTCCTCCTTTCCCTCCTCCTCCTCCTCTTCTTCCTCCTCCTCCTGACTTTTAGTGCCAACAAATCCCCTGACACTTAGGGCAGGACATATGTTTTATCTACAGAATAAAGCCAAGAACAGGCATCTCCCACAGGGAACAATACTGTGACCTTATTATGTCTATTTAGATTGTTTCACAGAATTTCTTGTTCTCCCTGAGGAAACACAAACAACATTTCACCACTCCTCATATGGCCCCAACTATAAAGCAATGAGAGACTTCACTAGAGTCCACCTTGAGCTTAGTTCCAGAGCATGGGTAAGGGTTTATGGGCTGAAATATGAGTGAGCCCAAGCAGCTCCACTGGAAGATCTGCACATAGCCATATAATGGAGCCTGCTCCCGTATCCTTTCCCAGCACATACACTTGAGCCTTTCTCTGGGACACAGAACCATGTACAATTAGGAAAGAATGACATGCAAATAGCTGGTAAGAGAAGCTGCATTCTAGGTGGTAAGGGTCCAACAGAGGAGACAAAGACATCAATTCACATGTCTGTGATGGACTCTCAAAACTGGGTATAGATCATCTCATGATTATGGCCAGCATCATAGCTCACAAGGCAGCGCCAAGGAACACTCGTTACATCTCAGTTGACAAAGATTTGTACTTATCCGTTCTGTAGAACAAGCCATTCTGACATCAGCAAACCCAGAGGAAGAGCTGAGTCAATCTACTCCTCATCAGATGCAATGCATGTGGACCATTGATTTGTGTCTGATGAGAACACTGGCAATACATTGCCTTAGCAAAGATCTTCTCAACTATACAAAACAAACTCCCACTCTTCCCAGCTGGAGCACTCTGTACACGGAAGTTCTTAGGGAGCTCACAGGCAGATGCCTATATGTAACTTATTTACCTCATTCATGCTGAAGCACATTTATTTTTAACTCTCATGTGTCTGCTTTTATAATGTTTTTCTTCTCTCTCTCTCTCTCTCTCTCTCTCTCTCTCTCTCTCTCTCTCTCTCAGCAAAGTGGGAAAGATTTGGCATATGGCCATACATTTGGAGGTTTTGACAGTTTGACTTGAGGGTACCTAGAGGCTACAATCTTGTTAGTATCTGGAGTAAAATCCATGACAATGATATGGGGACTTTTACTGTGTAAATTATACTTCAAAATGAGCCCCATGCTGAAGACGTCAGGCTGAGATTTCAAAAATGCTTAGGATACAGTTTATAATAACTTGTGAGTCCAGGTTGGCGAGGTGTTCCTGGCCCAAGGAACAACCAGAGCCTCAGTTTATTCTATCATCCATCCCTGAGGGCTTGAGGTGAGCTTGATATCTGGGGTCTCTGCAAGTGCAGATCGTTTCTCCAGAGGAGAAGGGAACCTTCCTAACAGATAGGCTGACCATCTGCGTGGCAGCAAAGGAGGCTTTGGCAGGAAACTACAAAGCACAGCAAGGCATCCTGGTTTGAACAAAATGTTTTTATGCAATGTGTTACCATGGGGATTGTTTTGCATCTGACATTACCGCCTACACTCATCAGCCTGGGTTTATTTCCTGACCGAATAAAGTTTATTTATTTATTTTCCTTCTTAATATTTTAGAAATACATTTCTAAATTTCTAAATCTAGTTTCTAAATAACTTAATGAACAGTGTTGATGGATTATAATAAAACTTTCAGTTACCATCAGCCAGAGGGGGCTGAAGATGCAGACATTTCCTTTCAAATGAATTTTATCTTAATTAATATTTTACTACATTTAGACAAAGTACACAGCTCATATCAGAAGACAGAAAATGTTGAAGTCATATATTTTGTTAAGTTCACTCAATAACATTTTATCAGTGCATAAGAATCTGTCCATAGGCCAAGAAACTGGGGTCAAGAAATACAGAAGGTCAGGGGAGGAAGAAATGATGAAACAGATGCTTGAGGTTGATTTTACACTGTGTTGAAATATAAGCAACAGCCAATAGTCCGGGGCATAAACCTGAGTTCATAGCTGGCAGACTGGTTTCCACAGTCAGCTATGTATAGATCACTCATGTCTACATATTTTGTATGTTCTAAATGACTTTGAAAAAAATTTAAAATTTTAAAAAACATCTTGAAATTTTTTTGCAACAAAAGTATATAACACAATATAAAAGAAATAAGCTTGAACTAACCTTCCTTAGAGTGGCTCAGTTATTCTCTACTGCCTTAATTTTACCTATTTTGCTCATTTTGTTGCAAACCTAGCTCAGTTGGGTTCTTAACAATGGTTCTTGCATGACTGTTCAGCATGAAAGACACGGGGAGTTTTCAGAAGTTTTACTCCTGGACAAGGTAGATTAGGCCATAGAAGAACTGGAGTGGACAGGTCAGCAGGTAAGCATGGCCAGAGAAAGTGGTGGTGTGAAAGCTGTTTCTGAGAAAGACTTTCTAGGGAAAGACAAATAATTACTCTAAGTGCTAAAGTTCCCATAGGAGGGATGGTGTGAAGATGAGGAGTCTATTACAGCACAAAGGAGAGATCAGGCACTGCTGCCTCCTTTTAAAACTTAGGCAGATTTGATATTTTACAACTTCATATGTGTATTTGATGCTTTCTGATTACACTCCCCTGACTTCCATCCCTCCTCCCTTTTGTGACTACTGAGTTTAGCAGCATGGCAGTGGGGTTACACCACACCCACCCAAGGTCTGTCTCCTTTTCATCTTTTATGTGGATGTAAGAGCTCCATTACATCCTCTCAGGAAATGAATGAGCAGGGATTTCCCTTTGGGGCACAGTTTTGCATGTCAACTTAAGGAAATTTCCAGTAATCATGTGTCATGGTAAATCTATGCTGACCTCTCCGAGATATTTGTCAGTACTAATCAATAATAAAAAGTGTGACTCTCCAGGAGAAAGATGAAAATGTGTCTGTTCGTGTAACTGCAGAGCTTTACAAACACGCTGTCCTTGGTAGATGCTTATCAAGGTATATTTTAGGAATATGCATGAACTATGTGCTGCATTTTCAAAGACCCTACTCAGAATAATTTGCAGTTTTTCGAAATCCAAAGCTTAAAGATTCTCTGATAGTCCCATTCTCTTGCTAGTTATTCCATATGAACTAAGACTCAGGAATGTGGTGGCTTTGCTGAGTAATAACTTTGAGAATAACAAGCTTTGTTTAGAATCCGTCTAGAGACACTGTGATGTTGAGATTTCATGTCCACTGTAATGGGGTGTACTTCCTTGAGATTCTGTCTTGAAAGTTCTAGAAGGCATGTAACACACCAAAAACTTAATACATTTGGAGTGGCTTAAACAGGAGGAAATAGGCATATGCTCTAGAGAAAATGATGGCTGACTGCATACACTCTCCTGATTCTCCATAGTTCATTCTTCGTGTTTCCGAATTTATAGGCTTTTGTGAAAAAACAGCGAGATCCATAAAGAGCTTAGGACTTTGTAGAAGAAAGCAAGTAGGTTTGTGAAAGGAAATTTCTTTAGAGAAACTACCAAAGCCTCCTGTCGTTTCTGGAGATGAGTCCTTGATAAGCCAGGTCCCTCTGGGATTCTCTAGCATGGCAGTGTGCACTGTGAACGCAGGAGCAGTAGTCACATGCGCAGAGGTGGCTAGGTAGGAGTTGAACTGGTGGGCTGATCCCTCAGCAACTGTGTCAGATCTGGAGGTGTTGGGAGGAGGTGAGGATCTAATGATCGCTAGGATGCTTTCTTGGAAAGCTGATCTACCCTGGGACTTTTGCCGTTAAATGTTCTGTTCATTCTGCATTGGCCCATCCTTATTAACCTGGAGAACTCCTACTCATCCATTAAAATGGGTCACAGGTCCTGCTTCTCTTATGAAAATTTCTTCAGCTATTCCTGTAACATGTGTGGGCAGTTTCACTATCCCCTTATTTCTACATCTAGTGTGCAGACTTCTTAATCATCTCTCTTGTGGGTTCTAGAATTACTTGGAGTTTCCATAGTTGAAAAGTTATATTAATCTTTATAGTATCAACATGGCTACTAGTGCCTAGGATAAATTCATCTGGAGTAATTTATTAAATTAAATAAAAAACATGTATGACACACAAGCTCTGTATTTCTACACATCATTTGATATCTAGGAGAGATTAAATATATATGAAACTCAATAACATATATAATTTAGTCAGCCAGGAAAAATTTTAAGATCTATCTATATATCTGTATATCATCTATATATCTATATATCTTTATATCTATGTATCTATATATCTATATATCTATATATCTATATATCTATGTATCTATGTATCTATCTATCTATCTATCTATCTATATCATGTATATCATCTCTATCTCTATCATCTCTACCATCTATATCTCTATCTATATATGTATATATCTATATCTATATCTATATCTCTATATCATCTACCTATATATAGTCTTCTCACTCTGTATTCCAGGCTAACCCAGAACTCATGATGCAGCCCAGGATATGGAGCTATAAACCACTTCTGAGGCTCGAAAACTGGTGCTGTGAGATCTGGGTACTCAGGTAGGGCTCATTATTATATAGTGAGGTGCAGGACCCTGACTCATTCCTGGAATGAGGCTCCTGGAATTCCATCTTGTAACTTCAGACAATTCCCCTCATCTTTAAAGGAGTAACTTTTTTCCATGGTGGCATGAGTATTACCATAGCCTTTGTTTCAGGAGAATCCTCCTGTAGTAACCTTCTTAGTGTCTGGTTTACAGGCATAAACTATCAGGTTCTAGGAGGAATTATATTATTAAGTATACATATAGGAGATGTCATAGACTGAGTTTACTGGCACCAAGCTCTAATAATTGTTGCAGACCAATACAGGACCGCTTTATGAATTCTGGAATCCACAGTGTTCTGGAGCTTGGGCTCAAGACGGTGTACACTTAACTTTAAATTCTCCCAAGTGAATGCAAACTTAAGCGCACACAAGTTCTAGAAGTGGCTTTCCTTGCATTAATTCCCTATAAAAAATAATATGACTCGAGTGTGTATTTCCCTCTGTGAAGCTTGTCAGGTCAGATGGCAACCTATTTCATTTTCTCTCACTATTTTCAAATCCCTGACTTGCCAACTTCCTCATAGGGTGGTGTGACCATCAGAAAGGAGACCAAGTTACTCAATCAATATACAATTGCTGAGAAACAACATTTGGATAATCTCTAGCTTTCCCTGGCAGCCCTTGATGGAACTTCACTTTTCACCCATGGGTGAAACTACTTGGAAGACTCTCAATAATATTTTTGGTTTTGTTCTTCTTTTTAAAATTGAAATAAATGAATCTGGGGACTCCTTTGGTCCTAGAAAAAAAGCGGTTGATTTATGAAGCAGAAATAGCCAACTCCACTCTGGAGGAAGCTGCCACAGCCATTTAACCTCCAAAGGAAAAAATAAAAAGCCCCCTTTTAAGATATGTGTATTGACATTTGAAAAATGCTGAAAAATTAATTGAAAAGATGCTTAATTCTGGGGACCTGAATGTGTTAAGAACAATAAGGTTGTGATTTTGATTATACCAATCATCTTTATGGTACAGTAACCCACAGCTCTGAATTATTCATTCTTAACAGTCTTGAAATTAATAATGCTCTCTTAAATTAGCATTATACTTTTCTGTTAAGGTCCTCCAAGTGTTTTAGAGGACGCAGGTAATACTTATGCCACCATGGAAAAAAATTACTCCTTTAAAGATGAGGGGAATTGTCTGAAGTTACAAGATGGAATTCCAGGAGCCTCATTCCAGGAATGAATCAGGGTCCTGCACCTCATTGTGTAATAAGGAGCCCTACCTGAGTACCCAGATCTCACAGCACCAGTTTTTGAGCCTCAGAGGTGCTTTATAGCTCCATATCCTGGCTACACCTGCAGCCAGGACAGCTTCTTCTGTCCAATACCCACAAGCCTCTCTGTCTGCAACTAAGCTGGGGCAGAACAAAGGCTGATGTTTATGAAGTATCAGTATTTAGAGTACTGAGCCCTAAATATGTGAGAAATGGTGTCTCTATTCAAGAAATGCTTGATCTTTTGAGGAGTATGTCTCCTCAGGGAACACTTCAATGAGTGATACATGAGTAAAACACGTGGACTCATAAGAAGATGACCTCAATACAATTTCTCAGGGCAAGAGCACAGAGGACCTTATGATGACTGGAGATATATGAGTGCTGTATCAGCTATCATTTATCCCTTGGTCTCATTATTTTATTTGCTTATTTGTTGATTTAACAAACATTTCCTTATACTGTGCCAGACAGTGATCAATAAGATTTAACTCCCTATTTAAAAAAAAAATTACAGTGAATATCCCTCAAATTGGGGAAATAGCCTGGCAGCTGCTGGTTTCCATAGGAGAACAACACAGAAGTGGTGGCGAAGTACCTGTTACAGATAAAACCCCACTCTGATCAGGTCATTTGCTCCTTTGTGCATTTAATGATTCTTTTCATCAGTATGCTAGCTGTTGTAGAAAAATCTACATGATATTGCTTCAGTTTTATATAGGAGAAATATGGGGCTTAAGGGAGAGTTCCAAAAATGTAAAAAAAAAAATGTGTTTTAATGTTGGTATCTCTAGGATCCCTGCCTTACATGGCAGACATTTGTGGAGAAGTAAGCTGACATGGCTTTGTCTGTGTATGTGTGTGTATGTGTGTGTGTGTGTGTGTGTGTGTGTGTGTGTGTGTGCGTGTGGCTTTTTATGGCGTGATTGAAGAAGCTAGGCCTTTGAAATCAGAAAGCCAGAATTTCAAGGCTCAGAGACTATCTTGGGATAGAAGAAGGAAGAACACAGGAGCTTGAGGATGGGCAGGAGTACTGTGAGATGCTGTTTTCTGCACATGAGATGGCCACAGAACTCACAGCAGCTGTGGCCATCAGCACACAATCAAGCCAACAAGGCAAACCAACACTCCAATGAGCAGCACTAATTGGACTCACTGGGTTACAAGAACAAAAGAACAACAAAAATAGGAGGAGACATGTAGTAGGGAGGAGGTCTTGGGGGCCCTTGGGAGTGGGAGTGGGAGATGGAGTTGGGGCTCACATGATCAAGATGTATTCCTTATGTGTTTGGAATTGTCCAAGAATCAATAAATGTAGTTTTTTAAAGGAGTGACCTTGAATCATTGACTTCTGCTGACCCCATTTTCCCAAGTTGTAAAGTGGGCAGAGCCCACACAATATCCAAGGATAACTAGAGACTGAATGGCAGAGGGTCAGAGGCATTGCTAACCCATGGTTTCTGGGTAGTTCCAAAAATTCAGTACTGAGTATTAACATAACAGTCTTCTCTGACACAAAAGGGAACACAGTACTGAAAGTGATCTGACAGTGGGTTTTCAAGAGTTGAGTTATAAGACGCAGCCACCAAGCTGTCCCTAAACTCCCTGACATATCAATTTCTTGTGCAGAAAATATACTGATCCACAGATTCCCTTGGGTTCATCAGATAATTTTATGAAAAGCTGTATAATTTATAGAGCTGTATAGGAATACATGAGATGACTGTTTATCTGTTTATCTTTTTATAATGACATATCATCTTTGTGAAGCTTAGTTTTCACAGAGTATATATCCTCAATGTGTCTCAAATATTTATAAAGCTCTCCACCACCCTATAATTTCTAGAGAAACTAATTGATGGGTTTCTAGGCTTTTTGGGTGAAGCCTTCTTCCTTCTTTCTTGGAAAAGAGGCAAGTTTTACCAGAATCTTTCTCCTGAGATGTACTCTAAGGCACCAAGTTTGACAGTTTTGTTTTTGCTTTTTGTTTTTCACAGCTATCTACCATCAAGAGTTGTTCTTGGTTTCCACATTCTTGTGGCTGGTTTTCATCTGTGTTTCTAAGCATTTCCCCGGTGTATGACTGAAGAAACCCTAACAATGGCCATGTGGTCGTACAAACACACTGATGGCTGGTGGATCTCTCAGAGTCACAGTCTGGAGAGCACAGCTGAGATCTCCTTCAATTTTTCAAGACGGAAGATAATATTCTCCCTTTTCATTTTATTTTAAAACATTTTTTTTCCTGAAATTCATGACCCTGCTGCTCAAACTGAAGTTTCCAGTAATTCTTGATGGTAAACATTAAAAGCTATGTGTCTTCTATACAAGATAGTTAGGCTGTCTATAGAGTCAAGTGTTTGTGTAGCCCATCTGTGAATTGACCATGTGAAACTCAGAGATTGTAGATTTGAAAGAAAAATTAGTATAGTGAAACCTTGCTAATTCATGGTAGTGATGGAGATGTTTACTTTAAGTTGCTGAATTTCTCAGTGATAACTGAAGGAAAGGAAAGAACCTAAGTGACCTGAGCTAACACACACACACACCACACACACACACACACACACACACACACACCCTGCCCCCCAGGCTGTTAAAGTCCCACAATGGGAGTTGCTATCCCACACTCCCTAAGGAAAATAAATGAACAATTAAAGAATTTCAGAACCCTGATTGGAAACACCAGCCACATGCAAATATAGGGAAGAAAATTGGATAGTAGATATACTGCATTAACATAAAAATCATCACATTCAATGGCTGCACAGCACCATGGCAACAGGAAACCAAGAAACTATGATGGCCCACAAGATGCTGCTGCTGTCCACAAGATAGGACTCCCTCTATTACATCCTTGTTCCTCTACTTTCTTCCCTTCTCTGTCATAGGGACACTAGACTTTCTTTTGGATATATAATACTCTGAGAACTCCCCTGTATCAGAACTATGAACCTGCAATTATGTGAGAGTTCTTTCCTAAATGCTATCTTGCCTCCTTCATAGTGTACAAAGTCCAATAGGCACAGTGGCTCGTCCAGAGACCACCGTGTCCCAAGCATTGCACTCCTCATGCATTTTCTGCACGCTGTTTCCTGTCGCCTCATGCAGAGGCCAGCAGACTGCACAAATACAGCTCTGTGCTTTCTGTTGGTTATGTTTTTACCAAAGCTTGGGGTGCACACGTGTGGCCCATGATTTAATTGCTGATCTCAGATTCAGATTCAACATAAAAAACTTAGTTATTTTTTATTTTGCTAGTCACATTTTTAACGCAAATTCTATAACAAGGGTTTCGTTCTCTGCAACAGCTCCTAAATCACAGCTGCTATTCAACGAAGCGCACATCACACCATACACACACACACACACATACACACCACACACACCTACACACACACACACTCACACTACACTTTTCATTTGTTCATCTAAATATCAACACAACAGACACATTTTCAAATGAGGATATTAGACAGAACTCATCCCCACAACCTTCCCCGGCTTCCCCTGGATCATAGCCAAGGGCCATCTGCCATGCTCACAATGATTAACAAAGGAAGACAAGGTGCCAACAGTGTGTTTCCAGATTCTGCCTATTGTGTGATCATGATTGAGGGTTTTATTTCCAAGTTCAGTTTAGCCACTGCACCGTACACCTCTGTTGTTCTTACAGGTGAGACAAGAAAATCCAAGATCTGTGGTAAATGCAGTCACTTGTAGAGGGTGTGAGAGATTTATTTCCCCATAGACTGAACCCTTAATGGGGGCTATAAAAGAGACAGAGCATGCTTGCTTCATGAAAGACTCATGTCAGCCTCCTGCCAGGCTCATGCCTGCTTCATGAGAGTCTCATGCCTGATTCATGCTTTCTTCTGTTACTTTCTGTAAGCCATATAAGTGAACATGTGACTTGTAAGCTAGGAAGTATAATTACACAACAAAACCATACATTTTTGTATTTTATTTTAAATTGCTGACATATAAGTTGTGGAGTACAGATTGATTTTTTTTTTGACTTATTAATACATAGAGGAATGTCCACCTCACTGTTAGCTTCTCCTTATGGTATGTTTTCCTCATTTTCTCTTCTTCTGTGTATTTATATTCAGAGGGCCTGCCTGCTAATGTGTGTGTGTGTGTGTGTGTGTGTGTGTGTGTGTGTGTGTATACACCAGAAGTTGACATTGGACATCTCATATTGCTCAGTTCCTTAGAGGAGATGCCAAAGTAGGGTCTCTGGGTCATAGATTCTGTAATCTAGTGGCTAATTCACTCTGGGGAATCTCATCTCAGCTGTCTGAGTGCTGGGATTACAGGCAGTGGCTACCACACCCACTCTCATGCAGAAGCTGGGATCTATATCCATAGATTGATCAGCCTAGCCCCCAGGAGGCATAGTTTAACACAGCCCAGAGATTCTATAGCCCAGCTGATATTGCCCATAACTAGTGCTGAGTCTGTTGCTTAACTCATGTTATATTTCAGAAAATTATTACTGGAGGTACTGTATACACATCACAACAACTCACTGAATTTAGGGGTTAATGAAAGGAGTGTTTGAGCAATAATTATACTAGTGTTTGTATTTCACTAAATATAGTGGCCATGAGACAGCATACTGAGACCAACTATGAAGTTGGTGTTTTGGGAACATGTGAGATTGAAAGGAGTACTGTGGTCCTTAAGACAGATTGTGCAGAATCACAGCAAGAAAGCATGCTAGGGGTGAAAAATCTACAGAGACTTTAATTAAACATGTCTTCTATGTACAGATGGAAAACAAAAGCCCTTCCCTAGGAAGGATAAACAGTCTTCCCAGGGGCAAAGCACTCTGGGGATGGAATAGTGAGCATATGGACGAGAAAGGAAGGGAGATTATTGTATAGAGCAGCTCCCAGTAAAATAGTAGTGGAAGGAGCCTGGAATCAAATGAGGAGAAGCTGTCGAGGGGATCATAGTTTTCTGAGTAGTAAAAGCTAAGAAGTCTCTCTCTGTGGGTTATTTGTATTCTGGATATCTGTGAGTTGTATTGTAGGAACGTCTGTATTCAAACCAGTTGGGAATCTTGTTTCAGATTCTCTCTCTCTCTCTCTCTCTCTCTCTCTCTCTCTCTCTCTCTCTCTCTCTCTCTGACACACACACACACACACACACACACACACACACACACACATAAAGGGCTCTGACTCTTAGTAGCAGCACTGAGTATCTGTAGAACCTGAGCATGCTTCTTAATTTCTCAGTGACTCAGTTTCTACTTCTATGAAATGAGGACAGTAGTAGTAACTTGGTCATGGGTTGCTATGATGATAAAACCTCATATTCAGAAGACTGGTTTATATAAAATTGATACTTGTGCAGATTAGAACCAATAGCAGGGAGAGAGCAGTTTCTTAGCTCAGTTCTGAGTGGTTAAGTGCATTTTCCTTTATTGTAGTGTGTAGGAGGAGCTAAGGTGGGAGGAGTTAGGAGAGGAAGAGGAGGAGTAGGGAAGAGAGGAGAAAAAAGGAAGAGAAGGAGCTAGGAGACAGGAGAGGAAAAAGAGAGAGAAAGAGGAGATGGAGGCGGATGTTCATGTGTCTGTAGCAGTCAAAGGTAGTTGGTATATCTAGGTTGGGTATTGGGTTACACTTCTGATTGTATGGGTATCTTGTTACTGATCATTACCAAATATATAAGCCTTTGATTAATCTTTAAGCATTAGAGTCTCATCCTTCTACTGGGCCCACATGGATGGCGGGATGGTCTAGGCAATGCCCAGTTTTGCAGAGACAGCGTGGGAGATTGAGCCATCTTCCATGCTGACATCTCATGGGTGGCAGGGCTGATGTTTCTAGTTGGCTATTTCTAGCTGCAGCCCACAATGTGGCCTCCGGCCGAGAAACATGGTGGCTGGGCTAGGCAGAGACGCTGCAGCATAGTCAGACTGACCAGATGCCAATTTTATTTAATTACTACAACAGTAGTGTGGTCCAGTCCCTTTCAAGGGAGGTATTAGAACATCACCTGGTGCTCAAGGGCCTTGTGAAGTTGAAGTCGAACCCCCAGGTCCCAGACCAGCTGTCCACAGAAGATTCTCTTCCCTGCTGCATCTTCGTCATCAAAGAGAACCGGAGAATGGGTCTGCGCACTGCTCCAGTCTTAGCTTCAGTAGCATGATACAATAAGCAATGTGGAAGGAATACCTCGTGCCGATAAAGATGGCTAACCTTTTTAAGGTCATCATTTGCAAGCATAACATGAAATTAATTTTGTTTTATTATGGAGGAGACACGAGTAAACTGTGGCTATTAGAGTTTAAAGAAACCACAATAATTCATGTTAGTGATTATCACTGGCCCCATCTTTCTTTTTAATCATGTGAGAGGTTGGCTGAATGGCACAGGGGTTAAACCGACCCGGCACCATGAGGAGAGTCTGTGCATTTCGATATGGGAGCCTCTGCTTCTGCATCAGTAGCAAATACTCTCCACATCCTCTGGTGCATTCCATCTTTTATAGATCCAGAGAAAAAACACTGGAAAATAATTCATTTGCTGTACAAAAGGATCAGAACATATCTCTATCTTAACATTTTGAACAAATCTTTTTTCCATTTTTGCATATTTTATGCCAACCTGCAAGTAATCCATGACATTGCCTTGTTTGTCTTTCAGTATGAGCCATGATTTTCTTTTCTGGGTCATTATTGTGTGAAGTGAGTCCTCTTCTGCGTATAAAAACAAATAAAAGTTGTAACTTTAATCTTTCTAACGCCCTTAAAAAATCTTTAGTAAAGGAAATCTTAACCAATAAATAAAGAAAGAAACAAAGGAACAGGTATAAGTAGGAGGGGAGAATTAACCCTGGGTATGCAATCTGCTGCTTGCCATCCTTGACTCAGCCTCTAGATCTCATAACAAGGCTGGCCTAATGAGTGTGGGAAGAAGGCTCAGCCAACTTCCTTAAGGGTGGGTGCTTGTGGGTCTTTTTGTTCTCCTGGGTCCTCCACCTATACAATCCCTGCGGGCAAAAGGGTTCAGAAGCCCAGAAAGAAGAAATGACAAGTGACCATGCTGGGACCAGCTATTGAGAGGCAGATTAACATTTCTTGGGTGAATTAAGGTTTATAAAGCTTTGAGGAACTAAGGGCAGGAACATCTAGGATGGGCAAATGTCATTGGATGACGGTTTAGGCTAGCCAAGTGCCTCATTAGCATTGGGAAGCATTTCAGGAATCTTAGACAAGGTCAGAGAAGGAGAAGCCCCACGTAAGAAGGGAGTCTCCCATTAAGCCAAGCCCAGAAGTTATCCAGTCAGTGGTGGAATTCAACTTTAATTAGCAGAGTTTTCCCACAGGTGTTGCCTGAGTCACCCAGGTGCCAATCTGCAAGGGAGCCAGAGGCTCTCTTCTATGTTCCATGCACTATGAATTTTACTGCACTGAACCTGTGTCTATGATGGCTCTCTGAGGAAGGGTCCACTGTCTCCATTTTTGAAACCCATCATTTTCCTCAAAAGTTCTATTTGGTTATAAGTGACTGAAGGACAAACTACTATTGTAATCTCTCTCTCTTTTCAGCTAGATCTCCAATACACTGGTGTTAGATTTTCAGAGAAGATAGGACCCTTCTCAACTGAGATATGAAAGTATTAGTCTTTCAGAGCACCCTCAGAGAACATAACTATGATTATTCACGACCCAAAATGATGATTGCACACAAAAAATAGAGACTGTATAAATAGGACATTAGAATGCTAGTTTAACATTGATCTTACAGCTAAAATTTTTTGCTTTTTAATTTAGCATTTTATTTTATTTGTATGAGTGTCTTACTTCCGTATATTTGTGCACAGTGAATGTGTCTGGTGCCCATGTAGGCTAGAAGAGAGTGCTGGAACTCTTGGAACTGGAGTTAAAGATGGTTGTGAGTTTCCACATGGGCCCTGAGAACTGCAATCAGATTCTTTGTAAGAACAGTCTGTACTTTTAACCACTGACCCATCTCTCTAGCTCTTACATCTACAGCCTTAACTCAGTCCCCTCAATGCATTAAGGTAACATTGAGTTGATAGGTGTGACTGACACTAAGACAAAAATTAAGGGACTTTTCTCAAAGATACAGAACAGAGCTTAGAAACTGTGCCACATTGTTTTAGCAAGAAAGCTTGGTAAAGAATCACTGTATCCTGTCCCAGTTCTGTGGACATTGCTCTGAACGATGCCTCATGAAGTCTCTAGGAGAGACTGCAGAGAGGTCTCCAAGATGCACTGGTTCCAGAAGTTGTCCTAGGTCTCATGGTTAGTGGTTTACAGTCATAGAGACTGCAGCTCACTCCATGTAGAGGACAAGGCCATGCAGCTCATTCTACTGACCATCCCAGAAGCTGGGCTTGTCTTTTCCTCTCTCTCTCAGGCTGTGTCATGTTCCCAAATGACTTAGCATACCCAGATCTTCAGGTACTATGTGTATATCTCATGCCTTTCAGGAGAGTTTGATGGCAACTGGAAATCAGAAGGCTATCAATGGAAAACATGGAAATTATTATTTTCTGTGAAGAAGCTGTGACTGAAGTGATTTCCCTGTCCCAAACCATTGATGAATGTTGTATTACAGGCAAAAAAAAGAAAAGTGGCAGGTGGCATTTTTCATACCTTAATTTATTGACCTAGTGCCCTCCAGCCTCCAAAGCTCCAACATTTGACAGAAATTAAAGAAAATCTCAAAGCAAAGGGCAGCACAGGACTGGAGCTATTTGAAGTCTGAGCAAGAACGGCAATCAGAAAGAGAAAAGTCCCTCCTAGAAAGCCCAATAAATAAAACATCAAAAGCACAAACAGAAGAACTCAATTAAAATATAAAAGTTTTCAGCCTCCCATTGAAGGACAAGGGCATCACTATTTATTATTTATACATTGTTTCAGGTGTAGATGGCTTTCTGTTCCAGGATGAATGTCATCTGAGAAACAAAACAGTGTCTTGATGGGCTGATTGAGGGAAACAGCGAGGGCAAGAGTATTTGACTATTTCATGAAAAGAAAGAAAAATGCATAGAACATTTCTCTTTTTAAAAGGATTTTTATTTTTAATCATTTCTCTGTGTGTGTGTGTGTGTGTGTGTGTGTGTGTGTGTATGTGTGTGTGTGTGTTCAGGTAACTGTATGTGAATATAGCTGCCAGCAGAGGCCAGAAGTGGACACTGGACTTTCTGGAGCTACAGGCAAGCCTCCTGACATGGTTGCTGGAAACTGAACTGGGTCCTCCCAGAGGGCAGTGCACACTCTTAACTGAGCCATCTCTCTAGTTTGCTTTCAACACTCTTATGAAATAGTCTTTTGGTAGAACATTCTCTGACAAATGTTCCAAGGACAAAATGGCTGAGTTCAGGTCAGGATTGGATATCTATATTACTTTGGCAACCAACCACACACAGAATAAAAATGTTTACAGAAGTTAAGGTTTCTGCCTTCCACAGCAACCTCTTCATTCTTAGCTCACTTGTTCTCAGCTTAGTTGCCTTGTAAGTTAGGTCAGAAATGTTCTTCCAGTCATGGCCAGAACACCAGGGTAGAACATGTCCAGTAAATGAGCTCTGAGGACCTGGATAAGAACCTCTGAGCAGCTGAGTGCTTGCCTCTTTGCATAAGGCCATGGATCTATCCATAGCAACATCCCCTTCCTTATTCAAAAGAATACCTTTGATTGTAAAATACCACGAATGGCTTTTGTTGCCCTTCTCAACAAGAGACACATACGTCACATGTCTCGTGAAAAACTACTGTATTGTTATTCTTTACTTCTATGTATGCATGTGCATGCAAAAGCCAGAAGGCAATGTCAGCTCTAATTCATACATCACAGTCCATATTGTTCAGTCCAGAACAGGGTTCTGGTCTGAAGTTTGCCATGTATGTTAGCTGGCTGACCACCAATCTCCAGGGATTCATCTATGTTTGTCTCCCCAGCACTGGAATTACTGATATGTTATATGGCACCTAGGTGATTACATGGTTCTTGGAGGCAAACTTAGATCTCCTTGCAAGCACTCTAAGGCAAGCACTCTGCCCAGTGAGCTGTCCTCAGTCCTAATCCATCATTAGGTGGTCTTTAAAATGACAGCATTTAGCCATCCACCACCCCTGACTGCTATATTCTGCTTACCAAAACCTTATGGATTGAGAGCAGCAATAAAAAGTCAACCCTAATAAAAATATAAGTGTTCTCTGGAGAGGAATAAGTTGGTTCTCAAGAGAGTGGGATATCATGGGATATTCCAGAAACTAACACACCTATGATGATTGAGACTTCCGTTCACTTCACATTTACTTTATTATGCCTTTGGATTCTTACAGTTCAGCAAAGGAAACTTCACTAAAACCAATAAGCAATTACTCTGTTATTTGGCTTTCACCTTATAAAAAGTGTGAACTATACAACCTCTTTTCTTACAAAGTGCCAATCTCAGGCACTTTGTGACAGCAACAAAAATGGACTAACCTACAAACCTGGTTTGAAATACTCACATTTTCTGCCATGGAGTTTGTCTGTATGTGGGGAGATAGGGGTAGAGGGTGTATGCATAGAATATATATATATATATATATATATATATATATATATATATATACGTATATGTATATGTATATGTATATGTGTGTGTGTATACACATATATGTGTATGTATATATACATGTATATATATATATACACTGTGTATGTATATGTACATATACATATATGTATTTATATATACATGTATATATGGATATATACTGTTCTCCCAGTTAGCACAAAAAAGCTGAAAAGAGGAAATGGCTGAGGAGATGTCTCAGTAGATCTCAGTAGATAAACAACTTTCCAAAATAAGCATTTGGACCTGAGGTCAGATCCCAGGACCCATGTAAGTATCTATGAATGCTGAGTGTGGGGACCTTATGTATATAATACCAGGGAAGCAGAGAAAGGAATGTCAACAGTGCTTGCTGGTCGGCCAACCTAGGCAACTGATATGCTCCATGTTCAGATAAACACAATCTCTCAAACGTGATATGAAGAGCAATTGAAGAAGACAGTGACATGGACCTTTGGTTATCTAACATGTGCACAATTTCATTCAAACATGAATACACACACACACACACACAAACACAAATTCTACACAGATACTAATAAACACATACATACATACATACATACATACATACATACATACATATCCTGTCACACATATACATCAAAATAATATAAGTAATACATTCAATCATGGGTTACAAAATCTACTAGGATCATTTACAAATCTGTAATTGAGCAATAACTAAATCCAGCCTAAGGATAACAAAATAACAAGTTGACCACTTGCAACCAGGAACTGGGCTTCAGTCAGCCAGCGTTGTGACAGTTTCTGACATTGTTACACAACATGTAACAGTTGCCCATTACAGCGACAGATAAAATGGCCTAATCAAATAACAACAAATAGCATAATTGCCCCATCTACTTCATTCTTTTAGTATTTCAATATTTGAGAAATGGTAAGAATCCACAGCTGTTGTGACTCCTATGAGATGGGCTTTAAATGTCACAAATGTTCATATATCTTCATTAAGATGACTGGAATATTTTATTCTTTCATCACACATTTCCTCCAACCTTTTTTTTTTTTAAAGGAAGGGTCCAGTGTAGTCCAGGCTAGACCTCTCCTTACACCCGCAGGTGATCTTGAACCTTAGGCTTGTCCTATAATATTTGGTTTTGCTCAGATAGTGATCAAATACTCTTGCTAATCAATCATTCTGCCAGCTGATCCCTTCCTCTACCCCATCCTACATCATGTTGAACTTTAAAATGACTCACAAAGGATAGTTAACTTTCCTGATGCCATCAGGGTCACAGATCTGACCTTGGAGGAGGAGATGCAGTTCACAGGTAGTTTTGTGTTCTGCAAATCCTGGGATGCTGCCTGGATATAAAGTCAGGAGAAAAGT
Organism: Grammomys surdaster; assembly: GCF_004785775.1. NCBI lineage: Eukaryota > Metazoa > Chordata > Mammalia > Rodentia > Muridae > Grammomys > Grammomys surdaster. Next base: position 2,699,879 of record NW_021604730.1, read on the forward strand.
CAACAAATCTCTTCATGATCTATCCTCAATGCACAGCAGTACACTCTGAAAAAAAGTGCATCTGTTCCTGGATGTGGGATCAGGGAAAATTTTGGGAGAGGTTGGAACAAGTACATGAGCAGAGGAAGGAAATGAGTGCTCTGATATGAACTCACAATGGCTGCCTCCTGGATGTGCAATGGCTGCTGTACATATGAACTTATAGTGTCTGTGGTCACCTGCACCATACCTATGCAAGATCAAGTCAATCAAAATTGCCAGCGTGGAAAGGAAGGGCTACTGTGGCTTAACTCCTAGATCAGAAGTTACTGGTAGTTGTGGGAGGCACACTCCCTTTCCCTTAGGTTTGGCCACATGTGCACACGGGCAGCACCAATTGCATTTAGTGAGTTTTTTTTATTAAACAGATTCATTAAAAGTATAGAATAGAAAATCAATATACAAGGTTCAGTAGTATTTCTATATACAAATGACAAATACACCAGGGAAGGCATCTGGCAAACAACACTGTTCACAATAGCCACAATAAAATACCTTGGAATAAATACAACCAAGAAGATGAAAGAATTGTAAAACAGAATTGAAAAAGAAATCAAAGAAAATATATGGAAAGTCCTGACATGATTGGTAGGATTAATATTGTGAAAATTGTTCTTCTACCAAAACACTTATCTATAGATACATGTAATCCTCATTACAATCCAATCAAAATTCTTTAAAGAAATTGAAAATATAACAATTTTCCTATTTTTCACAATAAAATATAATAAGATAAAAACACTTTCACACAGTGAAATTAGAGAAAACAAACAAACAGTGGGAAAAATGCCCAAGAGAAGGCACAAAAAATAGAGCCCTACTTGTTCACACACTCAAGAATCCCAGCAAGACACTAAACTAGAAGCTTAATATATACAGAAGACAAATCTGTGAAGACCCCATGCTACCACAGAGATACCTTTTCAACCATGTCCATTGCTGCTATATTCATAATCACCAGAGATTGGAAACAACTTAGATGTTCTTCAACAGGGCATCTTGTTGTTGTACTAGGTTTTTGGTTTTGTTTTGTTTTTGGTTTTGGATTTTGGTTTTGGGGTGTTGGTGGTTTTTTGAGAAAGAACTTAATCATGGGTGGGTGGGGAGAAGGAGAGACTCTGTATGAACTTTAGGGAGAGGGAGACTGACTAAATCATATTTAAATTTATAAGTTGTTTTAAGTAATAAAAGAATAAAATAAAAAAATTTAAATATGGCACATTTACACAATAAAGAATTACTCGGCCATTAAAAATAGAATTATTAATATCTCAGGTAAATGGATGAATTAGGAAAAGAATTCCTGAGTGTGTAACCCAGATTCAGAGAGACAAATATGGTATGTATTCAGTTATATGTGGATATTGGCTGTTAAGTCAATGATAACTAAGTTACAATCCATAGAACCACACAGGGTATGTTAAGAGTAAGAGACTAAGGGGAAATAGAGTGATCTTATCAGGGAAAGGAAATAGAACAGACAGTTCTGTATGGACGTGGAAGGCACTGAAATAGGAGGATAAAGTGCGGAGGGGGAAAAGGAGGGAGCCGAGGAAGGCATTACAGGGGAAGACAGCTAAAATTAAAGGCTATTTCACAGGGTTATTAAAAAGGAAATAAAATTTAGAGGTACATGTGTTAGGAAGTCCAGATAGAATTGGAGGTAGGATGTAGGTATGATCTAGATAGTAGGATACATTTAAAAGAAGCATATAAGGAAGATACATTTCGAGATTTCCAAGAATAACAAAAAAATATGTTTCTAAACATCTACCTAAATAACAATATTTTAAACCAACTAGAGACAGTCTAATGGGTTATGATAAGAAAAATGAAATCATGGCATTTGAAGGAGAATGGATAAACCTGAATATCATCATCGTATTAAGTGCAATAAGACTTAGACACTCGTGTTTTCTCTCATAGGTAGAATGTGTGTTCATATATTTCGGAACTAGGACACGGAGGTGGAAGGAGTAGGAAGAGCCGAAAGAGAGGAGGTAAGGAGAACAGGAGAGAAAGGTAGGATAAAAGGACAGATATGTTATTTTGCACAGGTAAAATCTAGTCATACCTAGACAAACATTAATGTATTAAAATTAAATGAAATAAAAGCTGAGAGGGACTGTTTGGGAAGAGAGACGATGGTTGGGCTGGATATGAGCTAACACTATGAAAGATAATGAATTCTCCATAAGAAAGCCATTGTTTTGCATGATAAAATACTAATTAAAAAAGAAAATTTAATTTTTACTTATTTATTTCTAGCATGTGGGAAGGTCATTAATCTTATATTCACCTCTTGCAATACACTTGGGATTTTCTACATATATATTCATGCTACCCATGAATAAAGATCATTTAACCTTTTGCTTAAAAATAAAAGGAATAATTCAAATTTCAGAGTTTTATGTAGTCAGGAAAGTGAAATGATTGTGTTATTTCTTAGACAATTTATTTTAGTTTAACAAATGGTTAAAGGGATCAACACTCAGAAGCAGAAACTGGAGGATGCTTCAAGTTCAGGACTCTCAGAGTCAGGCCAGCGAGAGATACACAGTATGATCCATATCAGACAAACAAGGAGAAACATTAGACTTCCTTGGAATAAGACTGGGGGTTAAGTCTATCTTAAATAGTATTTTAAGCATGGATAAATGCAAGATTAAAAACCAGATGTGAGGAAAGCATATTACTCGCTTGCAGATCAATCATCTGTCTATTGTAATCTAAGGTCTATCATCCATCATTTATCTATGCATATATTCATCCACCTACTCACCTTCCCACACATAGATATATAGATGTATCTATATCTCATCTATCTCTATCATCTATTTATCTAATCTATCAATTATCTACCTCTCTTCCTACCTACTGTTCATCTGTCATATATATATCATCAATCATCTATCTATCCACCTTCTGTCAATCATCTACGTATCTAGCTGCTCACACTGCTACACTCACTTCAAGTGTCTTGGGAGGTTGTTGTGTGCCTCTAAAGGTGAGTTGTCAGCAATGCTGCAGTACTTCTTAATTGTGCCTTAGTTATAGCAGAGGCATCTAGTTCATTGATCCCCATTCATGGTTTTGGTTCACAAGCCCTTCCTGGCACACCAAACCAGGGTATTTTACCTCCCGCTTCAACAACTTCACACTCTGCTTGGGCAGGATTTCCCTGGGTCTTGTTCAAAGATAGTATTCATTATCAAATGCATCTCTGCGATTAAAATCCTTGCTCAGGTAAATATTTACTAAGTGATTAGAACATCTACAGGAAGTGATGCTCATTAAAACTAAATAATTATTATTAGGTAAACAAAAACAAATCCTTGACCATACGGTATTAAGTAGATATACATTAAAGGAGTGAACCCACAAATTAACATTATACTATAAAATAATTAATGAATATTCATGAAATAAAAACTTCTACAATATGGCTAATAGTTGCAAAGCAATCTTAGAGAAATTGTAACAGGCAGAACTGACTGAGTGGTGAAACTCTGGAAGACAGAAAATAGCTCATAAGGGAAAAGCAGATACTCTCCTATTTATTTAATGTGAAGGATACTGACTTCTCCATAGTGTTGGTAGTATACAAGGCCCAATATTTTAATCTATTTTTTTTATGGGGAAAGGTAGATGAGTGTGGCAAAGGTTGGAGATTTTTCCAGATCATGTTTGTGTAGATAGAGATTCAAACTTGATAAAAAAGACAGGAAGTTAATAAGAAAATAATTTCTGTAAAGAATAATTAATCTTTCTCCTGACACCTAATAATGTTGAAAACTATTAGCATCCTTACAATATCTTGTGACATGTCACAGTGACCTTGAGTGCTATACCAGCCTCCTTATAATGCTCTGCCATATGTCATAGTGACTTTGCATGTTCCTAGATTACTGTGGTTTGTTTTGATAGTTTTTACAAACTACATTTTTTTAAACTTATTAATACCCAAACTATATAAATTTTTGGCTACAGTACTCATATTGACAAAGATTTGCTTGAAACATTATGGGTTGTATTATGATTACATTCTAATGCAAGGGAATGAAATAGTTAATGCATAATTATATCAGGAATGTCATTAATAGAGATATGATTGATACATACTTCCCTGAAAACTGGTGGGAAAGCTAACATCAATTTGAAACAGTCACCACCGATCAGAGAAAATCCTCTTAAAATTTAGAAATCCATCCATGAGCCTGAAAACACAGGACTGACACAATATCATACTTTATTTGGGTCCCAATTAAAACTATGATGGGGGCAGGCAAGGATAGCCACCTGACTCCTAATTCCAGAATTTGATACTGTAAGATCTGAAGGATTAGGCGGTAATTTTATCATCCATTCTGCTACACAGTGTGAAACTATGTTGGCCTGGAGCGAGGATGAAGAATCAGCCTACGAATGTGGCTATTACCTGGCTCTGCAAGGGCCTTTTTATTCATTCAAATCTGCAAGCACAAATATGAGCTCATCTCAGACTCATGAGATGCTTTGTAATGAATTGCTAACCTGGAGGGGTGAATGCTCAAAACACTGCAGAGTCTGTGTGTGCCCAAAACGCAATAAACCAACACATTTTTGTATGTGCCTTGCCTAAGCAGGATTTTGAAAATTCACCCTGGAGGTTGGACTGTTCTGTTTATAAGAATCTTAGATTGCCAATGAGACCTGGGGATAAGAGAGCTGCGACAAGCTGGCCTAACAGAAGCTAAATTCTATTTCAGTGCTGCATTGAGTAGCAGGTCCTTAGAGAAGTTGCATTTCTGCAGTTTTTTCCTCCATTGTGTTACAAATATCAAATATTCTATCATCAATGTTTGGTAACTCAAGTATGAAGGAGTGTCTTATAAAAAGTCCCTTTTCTAGACTTACTAATGCAGGTGATGCATTCATTATACCGAGAGAAGAAACATAGCACAGTAGTGGTCGCTCAAAGGTGAGTGAAAGTCATTATCAGATCCTACCTAAGACTCAGAGCTCTGAAATAAATGCCAGCATAGATGGCACATTGACCAAGCAGTACTTTGGCAGGTTTTGTGATGGAGTTGTAAAGTTTGAATAGTTCTGCCTTGATGAAGATTCTTTAATGGCAGGATTTTTAGGTATCAAGAGAAAATGTAAAATCAATATGATTCAGAACCATGACTTTTCTCTTGCCAGTCACTCCTTGGGAGCAGTGGCCACTTAATGGTCATTTCAGGGTCAAAATGTGTGTCAAAAGGCCTCCTCACTACAGACTTGTGGGATACTGTTAGAGGAAACAGCATGTTTCACATTGGTGCATCAATACAAGTTAAACCAACTTGTACATGGTAATAGAAACCAAGCCAACTTTCAAATAGGCAATGAGGGCTCTAACTTACAAGATGTTCACCATCTTTATGAGGAATGACATATCTTTTATTCAAACTCATATGTATTTCTCTTTTATTTAGTTTAGGAAATTTCCCTTGCTATCTTAGGATTACTCATGAATTGAGGTTCCCCTCAGTGGACCTAAGGGGTGGTCTCTTTATATTTAGGAATAGCAGAGATACCAACTTATCTTTATGCAGAGGAATCAGGGGAAGCATTTCATCAATGCTTGATTTTTGCTTACTTTGCATCCATTAAAGCTCTACAGGCCTTACACTTTTAGACTGTGAAGTCAATGAAGTTTACTGCTTGGGACAAATAGTGGAGCAGAAGTTAGCACTAATGATGACAGTCTTAGGCAACATTTAAAATGTTTCTAAATAATATTATAATAGAAAGCTTTCATGCTGTCTAAAATGCTCATTAAAAGCAAGAAGACATTTTCTCTCAGATCAACCTGTGTGATGATGGTTTTAATGGACATTTCTCTGGTACAGCAGTCTATTACACTTACTACAGCCACAGCCCAACACCCTCCCTGCAGGCCTTGGACTGTCTGGTGTTTTGACCCATTACATAAAACTTCCCATTTGCAGTGGGCACTGAGCTCACATTAATGCTGTGATTTGCATTTGTTATATAACAGTAAACTAACTTGGATTATTTCTTGTTCTTCATGTTGTCATGAAGGCTCATCATTAGAGATACTATGAAAAGTTCTCAGAATATGCCATTTTTTCTTTATTAAGAATGTTTCCTCTATCTGTTACAGGAAGGCATTTTTTGCTTCTCTTTGGAAGCCCCTTATCACTACTATCTCTACTGTGGTGCTTTGGGGTCATTGCTGACTAAAAGCAGGTTACCTGAAGACAAGGATTGTGATGCCATGACAGAGACCCCTGTGAGCTGAGGGTGAAGAATGTGGACAGATCATTCCTTCCAAAGGATGAGCACTGTAGCCTTGACCAAGAAGGAAGAAACAAGACTTTCTTACCAGAGACTTGGTTCCCTCTTAAAAACCATGAATTCTGTTTTTCTGAAATTGCAGGAAGCAAACCTGAACACTGCTCCCCATTTTTAAAACCGTGGGTTTCCAACGTATGTTCCTACCAACTGTTGTGAGAACTACAGTGGCTTTGCAGGGTCATGGCCACTGGCTCTGTTTGAATACTCTGTGGAAAGCCAGTTGCTGAGACATTGAGGTTAGAGGTGAGTGATGAATGGCTCTTGCAGTTCTGTTGAAGGATACTAAACATTCCCTTCTTTGCCTGCAACAGTAATAGCCAGGACAGCTGCTTCTCTAGCACCCTGAAGCCCAGAGACAGTCACAAACGGAGGTTCTTTGTGCATTGTGGTCACAGCACCTATCAAGTGACAAGGAAGGATGGATTAAGCTACTGAAGAGAAATCATGTGTGCTTCAATAAGACTGAGTAGGAACACAGCTTGTCAGACCATGCTAATCCTCAGAGCAAAGCTCTTTTTCATAGGACTGACTGAAAGCAGCACGTGAGGATGGCAGTGAGTATAAGGGGTGGTCCATGGTGCCACATACTCTCTTCTGTATTTCTCCTTGTCTCTGTCATTTTGTCTTTATCTTATGTCTTGTGGATAGTTAATGGAAAGTGAATAATCCATGGACTTCAATGATGTTTGATGTTCAAAACAAAATGACCTTCCCTCAGATGTGTTAGCATTTTTTCTAAACTCCACCCCGACAGTTGTGTGGCAACACCCAGGTATGCTCCTCCCCACAGTTACCTGGCAACAGCCATGTAGGCCTGCCTACTATAAAAGGGGCTGCTTGCCTCCTCCTCCCTCTCTTGCTCTCTTGATCCCTCTGTCCCCTTGCCCCTTCCCCCTTCCCTCCCCCCTCTCTCCATGTGGTCATGGCCAGTCTCTACTTCTCTACTCTCTCCCTCACTCTGCCTCTACTATTCTCTTAACTCCCTTTCCCAATGCCCTGAATAAACTCTATTCTATACTATACCATCCTGTGGCTGGTCCCTCAGAGGGAAGGGATGCCTTGGCATGGGCCCACTGAGACATCTCCTTCACTCTTACCTCATCGCACACTCACAGAACATATTCTCTTTCTCTTTTTATAAACACATCAAGATGCACCATTCCTTGCTGTTTCTCTGTCCCTATAAACTACAGCTGAAGTACATTGAATTTCTAAATAAGTAAAAAATACAGGAAGGGTATGAAGTGCCAAATGATTTGATTTTTGCCAATGGAAGAGTTCATTCATCCACTTCCACAGATGAACAGCTGTGTCCACATAGTGATTTGAGCTCCTAGTTTGAAAAATACATTTAAATAATTGAACAAATATACAAAGGCTATACAGCCCATGACTAAACGTCATACCTGCATTTTGCTTTTTTCTTCCGGAGGTCTCAAGTATCTACTGATAAGGAAACAGCCCCCAAGTATTTTTTGAAAAAAATTTCCCTGGATCATGTGTTATTGAAATGTTTGAGATGCAAATATTTTGCTAAGTTCTTATATGCATTAGCAGTAGGGTCACTGTAGGACCTCGAACCAGTTAATTAAAGTATATAAAGTGGTTTCCTTTTGTACTATAAGGAAAGTGACATCTAGCTATTAAGAAGTTTAGTTAAATAAAATAAAGACAATGGCTATAAAACTGTGTGTTCTGCACAATCTGCACACGCTCATGCTACCGTTTCGAGTAAGCTTCTGTTTTCGCTTCAACCTTCTCACACACCTCCCTCTTCCCAAATCAACACAAGTGCCTGAGAAGAATGCAATGGGCGAGGCCCACAGTGAGTCAGGCTGCAGTGGGTGTTGCTGTAACAGTGGCATTCATCAGCATCACTGTGGTTGAGAATGCACATTTAGCTGTGGTTGAATTGTTCACATCAAAACAAAATCTCATCTGTATTACAGAAACTCGGCTGTGTTGGGCTTTGAACATAATCCAAGACACTGAAGATAGGAACAGAATTGGGCATTTGGAGAAACCCGAGTGAGAAAGGCGTTCTTCATTTTTTGTGCTTATTTGCCTCAAAGGGTGCTCTGATTTTGCTAATTGCTCAGAGAGCGCTTCGATTTGCTATTTTCTGCAAACAGTATTCTAATCCAGTTTAGCTTCTGGTTTGCAGCTGTGTTCAAGTGGCCTAATAGGTTTGCTGCATGCCGCACTACATTGCAATTAATTCACTGGGTTCCTCATGTGAAATGATTTACACCTATTTAGAACTAAATTGGAAGCCATTCCACCATTGCATCTGAAGTCATTAACACAGCTTTTAAACGACATTAATATGCACTTAATCCTTTTCAGATAAGGATCTCAAAGCACTCTGAGTTCATTATCATTAATGTGGGAGAGAGAATTGAAAGCTGTATTCAGAAGTGACTTTGAAAGATAGGAAATAAATAAAAATACATTTAAAACATAAGACTGTTAATTTTGTTTTTGACAATCCCCAAGTCCTTGCACTTTTGAAACTCCCCCGTCTAGTTTTGTAGGTCTTCTTTTTCAACTAACCTTTATTGCTGGTATATGTTTATATATTTGGGGGGGGCAAATTATATGAGTATTGAACCTTGTATCTTCCTCAATATCACTTACTGACTTTGTGTAATCTTATCATATTATAATTAGCACCACTGTACCAAATAGCAATAGGGTTTGAGCTGGACCAAAGTGGCCTAGCTTTTTCCTATGGATGTTACTGGGACAGACATGCTGACATGATTTAGAATCATCTGGCAGACACACCTCTGCACATGTCTCTGACTGAGTTTCTAGATGAGGGTAATTGTGATTGGAAATATTATTAAATGACATAATTCGGATCTTTGAATATGGACTCCGGGGCTGACTGCATTTTGGAATGTAGACTGGGATCCTGGGATGCTTACTTAGAGCAAGTATGTCCTTGTAGGAGGATTCTTACAGGAGACCAGAAGACATCTGAATTATATAAATAATGTCACAGACAGAAATGATATGTCTTGAGCAATAAAGACTCTCAGGCCAAAAGAGAGTGGTGGTCAGAGTGTGAGAGGTAGGTAGAGTGTGAGAGGCAGTAAGTATCAGAGCTTTGCAAAGGAATTGCATCAGAAACAAGCAGCCTGAGGGTAAGCAAGCAGGGAACAACCTTGCATATCCCAGAACAAGCAGAGATTACAGGATCCAAGGGATCCAAGAGATTGGTGCACTAGGGCTGACCAATGCCTGACTGACATATAGCACATTTTCATCCCATATTCTAGAAGGTTTCAAATTTGAGACTAAGATAACAGGACAGATGTTAGACGTTGGGTGGGGACCATCTCGGGCTCATAGATGTCTGTCTTCTCCCTCTGCATCACATGGCTGTCCCTTTGTGTTGGCGCACCTGCTCATGTCTTCTTCCAAGCTCCCTGTCATGCTGATTAGAACCCACTTTTACAGGCTCCTTTGATGTTAGTTATTAAAGACCCTATTTTCAAACCCAGCCATATTAGGACACATTGGGGAATTATGACTGTCATTTAAATTCAGCGGGAGCACTATTAACAGTGACCAGCAAAATCAAACAGACAAAAGAAGGAGATTGTGGCTTTAGTTTTATTAACTTACTATAAAGTTCACATTAATTTTGTAAGAACAGGAGTATCACTGGGGGTTCTTGTCTGATGGTCCCTATCCTAAGATGGTGCTCATTCTGTCCATCTGTGAGGGCCAACCCCTTAGTCCTTGACGGGCATGATCTTGTATGTTTTATTTCATAACATAAGAATGGCAGTAAAATATATTACTGTTTGAATGGGCTAAGGTTCATTCAGAGATGGCAGCGTAGGATTGAAGTAACTCCTGGCTCCCCCTCTCCTCAAAGAGAGATTTCAGGCACAAGGAAAGCCTCCTCCTGCCATTGAGTTTTGTTTGTTGTGGTGGAGGTGGACATGGCAGAGGGTTCTGAAAACAATAAGCCCAAATCAAGTCAAAGGTCAATAGATTCCTTCATCATAACACATCTCACATTTAGAGAAACCAGAGGACAAAGTTTGCTTCCCTCATAAAATATTTTAGCAATATTACCCATCTCTTAATAAAATCTCTCATTGTCTTTCCAGCTGTGATTCTTACACTTGGACTTTAGTGAGATTCTCCTGAAGGACTCCTTAACATGATGTCTGACCTCCACCAACAGACTTTCTGATTCTCAGTCTAAGGTGGGCCATGGGCTTCTGGGCTGCTAACAAGTTCTTCTGAAGGCCATATCACACTGGGAAATGCCTGTTTTCCAGGGGTATCCATGCCTATGAAACCAAATTTTATAGTCATTGAGGCAAAGCATTTTATCTTAAGAATATGCAGTTTTAACTGAATGAATGAAACAATTCCTTGTCCTCGACCAAATGCCAGGAACCATCACAGAACATGGCATCTAAGAAGACATGAACCACCATGTGTGATATGCTGTCACCGAGCACCAATTTCATGAGTTGGTAATTCAAAGCATTTATTGACTAAAAGTATTTAAGTGTTTGCTGTACTCTGAATGCCAAATTTTCTTAGCTGCTTCAGGGTAAAGATTATGAAATCAATGAATTACATGTATCTCCTAGTGAGTTTTTTATTAATATACGTGGAGAATAAATGTCTGTTTCTAGATTTGATGTATGAGACTTAAAGAAAGCAGAAAACTTGAATACAGCAAGGATAGTAGATCATTTATTGCCAGTTATCCATCCTCCATCATATAAATGATAAAAGCGCAGGACTGTAGTAGTGAGGGTGCTTTACTGTCTCCTGCTGGTCTAGACTTGAAACTAAGGACCCCATGAGGAAAGTAGATGCCCCTCCCTATAATATGCAGGTAAGAACAGGTGCTTGTCAGCAATTGAGCGAGTCTGTGTGTAAAAGGGGCAGCCTTTGCAGAACCTGAGATCCCTTTAGGATGTCTAGATCGACCAGGGTGTTGGACGATCTCAGTGTGTGCAGCTGCTGACTTGCTGAGGAAATATTGTCAACACTTATATAACACACCCGGAGAATTACACAAGAACTCCCAGACTTAGGAATCTAAGATCCCTAAACTTTCTCAGGCTTCTAGCTCATATATGAGGTATGGAGAATATCTTCTTCTTACTCTGGGAAAATCAATTTCACATTTTCTTTACTAAGAATTTTTTTCACAAAAAAATATCTTAGAAATGCCACATGACATTTGTAATGTTTCTTGAGACTGGATGAATTTTGTCTCCCTCTCCATTCAGGTGCGTTATTGAATAAAAATTCTTTTTTTTTTCTTTTTTTTTTAATGTTTTTCTTTTTTTTTTCTTTTTAAACTATTTATTTATTTATGTAAGTACACTGTAGCTGTCTTCAGACACCCCACAAGAGGGCATCAGATATCATTGCAGATGGTTGTGAGCCACCATGTGGTTGCTGGGATTTGAACTCATGACCTCTGGAAGAGCAGTCAGTGCTCTTAACCACTGAGCCATCTCACCAGCCCCAGAATAAAAATTCTTTTAACTTAAAAATAATTTATTTGCAATAAAAGTATAAAAGTTTTAAAACTTCTCTATGTTGATGGTTCACTTTAGAAACACTAATATGATAATAAAACTCAAGTAAGGAATTATTTTCAACACTGACTTCAGAACTGAAGCTTTCAAGTGACTTCTATAGGAATCTTACCAAGACCGATAATGATGTAAATATATTTCCTTTTCAATATTTTCAGAAGTGTATCCTTCTCACCTCAACTAAACTTCAACATGAGATACTTAAGGGCTTATGCTTGAAAATACCCACAGGTGAAGGAGGAAATCTTGATTATATGTTTCAAATTGATATAATAATTTTTATGAACAAAGCTGTGTATAATTTTAAACATTCAATTAATATATTTTCTACAAACTAGAAAATTCATATTTCAAAGATGTATCTAGACTTTTAAACTGATATTTGTTGTCATCCCCTTAAGAGTGATAAAATACCATTTTAATATGTTTAAAGATTTATTTTTAACAAGCCACCATCAGTGGGCTTTGTTAGACACTTGGATGAAGTGAAAAGACACTTTGTTCACTCTTTTGTTTATTTCTTCCTGTTCAATTCTAAGCTAAGACATTCCTTGCTTCTCTTTTGCAAAGTTTTTTTTTTTTTTAAGTCCTTTGAACTCTGAGCACTTTGATACAGAAGGAGTCTTATACTGGTAATGGGCATTTGGAAAATACTCTTTTAACCCTTGGTAAATTTGTTTTTCTGGTTCATATGATGAGAACCCACTGTCTTAAATCCACCTTGCATGCATAAATATTTTTCTTCATACTCATAAATGCAACATTTCAAAGGAAGCTAAGAGCTGTACGCACAGGCTGCCTGCTTACAGCTGCTAGAGTTCTCTTTAAGACTCCACTACTCTTCTTGCTGCAGTGAGGGCTACACAGGTGGAGGGGATTAATATTTATTTAATTATTGACTTGTATTTTTAGATTCAATTTATGGCTTGGAATTAAGCTTCCTGGAATTCTGTGAGAGTGATAGGCAATTTATTTAGTCAGTGCAATAATAATGTCAAGCATGGAAGCCAAGATGAGTTGCTGCCAGGCTCTTATGTAGGAGAAATTCATTTCTCAGACTCGAATCTGCCTGGAGTCTCACTCATAGTTTTTACCTAAGAAAGGTTTTTCAAAGAGCTCTGGTTAGTCAGAATCCATCCCTCTAAAGTGGCATATTTCAAGCCTGGAAATCCTTTCTCTAGAAAATTTAAGATAATAGGATCTTGAAATATGCAGATGTTCTTTGAGAAGCTTTTGTCAGGGACAATAAGGGTCTGATTCAGAAAGGAGACGTGAAGAAAAGAAAAGATAAAAGAAAGTGTTGGCTCAGGGGAGAGTGTCTGCCCTGCAGCAAATTCAGCTTTTTATAAGAATAGTATTGATAATTTCCTTTTTTTTCTGTGCCAGTGACATCAACAACTCTTTTGACACTTGCACACAAAGTCCCTAAAGAGTCTTAAATCTCACCGTAAAATAAATTGTGCCTGTTAATTTCCAAGCAATTAGCCCTTCCAACCAATTCTACATGTATATTTTCCTACTAATCTACTACTGTGCTCACCTACCTTTAAATGTACAGGATGTTTAAGGGTAACATCATGAGCGGACCACTTCAAGCAAAGGTCTGGCATGATGGCTGCCTCCACTGTTCCCATCTGGCTAGTCACTGCTACATTTGTAGGTATTCTCCTAAAGATGATGTCATGTGACTTTTCTCATTTGGAAAGATGACCCAGACCACAAATGGGTCATCAGTAGTATTATTTTAGACTTAATATACTTTTCCCCTTAAGTATCTCTGTTCTAGACTGCTTTTCACTTGTGATATTTTAAAGAGCACACATTTAATCATGCTCCTTTGTTTACAGTAGTGCTATACCTGTTTACAACATGAAGCAACAGGCTCTTAGCCTGGCTGATAAGCTGGTGGACCACTGTAATCTATCTACATTTTCAGAGAGATGCATTTCAGCTGCATCTGCTTCCAACGTTAGATGATATATACACAAACTTAATCTGTACCCAACAGATATGCTCACATGAACATGTTCCTTTACAAACCTGTGGCTTTTGTATAGTCCTTCAGCAATGTCTCTCTGCATCAGACTCTCCATCATGGACATGATGATACTGTTCCACCAAAGTAAGTAGGTGCAAGCCTGGTTTTACTTACAGGGGTAATTTAAGTCTACTGATCCTATTTATATATTTAGAATCAAATAGTAACCCTACTTAATGGTGCAGCTTCTGTTAAAGCCTTCCTTACTCCTACACAGCACATCAAGTTACTGATATCTAAACCACAGGAAAAGATAATCTTTGGCTGAAGGTTCCATCCTGGTCGGACCTTCATAGCATCTTCAGGAAAGATTTCTCCCCACAGGACTTTTATTATTAATGGGAACTGCCCACGTGCTTTGAGGGAAGAATGGACTTCCTCAATTAGAAGACCTTTCAACAGAGTTAACAGAGAATTTATTCTTTCATTTAAGAAGGAGAATGCTTCCCATGAGAGCCCTGAATCTTTCATGGCTAACGTTCTGGCAAATACAACGTGTAAAACTTTTAGTCCCTTAAAAATTAAACAGATACTGTGAAATCTAGTAAGGCTTAAAGGGAACCTGGCTTTAACATCCCTGGGTTCTTGCCACCTAATTCTCTTGTTAACTGGAAATGGGCTTCACAAAATCAACGAACAAACAAACAAACAAACAAACAAACACAAAATTCATCTTCAGGGGGAACTGCTGAAGGATTCAGATCTTCGAAGTCAGATAGTGGAGAATGTGAGAGGAACACCTTTTGCTTGGATTTACTAGCTATGAGGTTTGTGTACAATTTTCTTTGCTTTTAGAAGTTCTGAGATTCCATTTGGGAGGCAAGTTACCTGCTCTGTAGGCTGAAAAATTAGAGAAAATGTATGCAAAATACCCCAGCACATATGTACGTATTTATGGGAATACTTGGTAATCATGTGCTTGTTGGCACAATGTTTGCTTATATTTAATGTAGCATATGTAAACAGAATGCTGCAATTTGTACTTTGTTATTGTGCAGCCTCAAGGCACTAGTCTTTTTGGGCCTCAGTTTCCCTTACCTATAGAGTATTATATGAAAAATCAAAAATCACAGATGCTTATCTGGCATTCACCACTGCTGCTAAATTTACTAATTATGGAGATATGTTTTCTTCTCTGTGTTCTATATCAACACAAAGCTCCTGTATTGATTCTGCAGTGTTTGTTAGTATAGACAACAAAATAATTTTGACATCACCCCACACACCGAAATGACTGTTTTTCTGTAGCATTGATTAATACTTTACCATTTAATAAGCTTCGTGTTTACAAACTTTTGATTTTTTTTTTGCTAATAGAAAGACACAGGAAAACTTTTGTGCTTGACAGGAAACTGTGTTACTGGGACATGGCTCACACTGAAGTTTCTAACAAAGGTATTGGCTGAGGAGCACTGTAATAATGACACGGTCAAAGCACAAAACCAGATTTATTCTATTAAGCAACTTCAAGGAAATGTTTACTCAGAACTCAGATCAGCTCAGTTTAGGGAGCTCAAACTACAGAGAAGGGCTGCAATGGCTGTTGGGAGTGAAGGTTCAAGCAAGATCAATGTTCTGAAAATCCTTGGCAAAGGACTCCACCAAATTAAAATGGTTTTCCCTCCCCTCTTAGGTCTACAATTCTTGTGTGTCCTCACCCAGAACACACTTCTGTCTTTATGCTTTTCTGAGATCAATGAAATTAAATTTCTCTGTCTGTGGAGTTGTCCCTAAAGTTCATAGAAGGATTGAACTCATCCCTCCCTACCATGTACCTCCTCTAACACTGTCTACATAAGGGGACTGTCTCCTCTTCCCCTGGGTCATCCGTAGATTATACTTTGATTTTCTTCTTTATTCTTGTCTTTGTTCAACATTGATATTTCCTAGCATAGGGAAGTAGGAAAATTACATTGCCCATTGTTTCTAGAGTTACTATGACTATAGCATACTGTATGCATCCATGTTGACTCTCATAGTCTGAGCACAGCATAGCAGACCACTAAGCACGCAGTCACTCAAACATAACTCATTTAATTAAATTTATTTTAATTTACTTATTTGTTTTGATAATTCGGTTATTAGGTCTATAAAGTTACAAAAATAGGATGAACAAATAATTGAATGTACAGAATTAGATTCTCAGAGGAGCAAAATTAAATTCTAGTAAACAGTATCAATATTGCATGTCTCCCTTTGCACACGAAAGGCTTTGATTTCTTACATAAGATTTATAGTAACCAAAATATTGGCATGTGAACCTTCAGGCCAAGCAACACATTCTCCACTTTCAGGACAATAACTCACCAGGATAAATCTCATTGGGAAGGGAGGACCTTTAGGGAAATTGAACAGGACAGGAGACTTGTCACCAGCCCTGACACTTGGGGATCCATAGCAGCTGCAGATGGGTGTTTCAAATTCACACAGACAAGGGTTGGACTCTTCCTACATTTCTTCCTGTTGACATTTCTCTCTTTGTATCTGAGACAGGAATGTGAAGAACTCTGAAGCAATTTCAGAGCCCTCCCTGTTTAACAAGATAATTTCCTGCCAAGTGTTAACCTTAGCCTTTTTCATAAACTGATGGCTTTGAGTTCTGCCTTGGTCTAAATGGGCTCACAGTACAGCATCATGAGTTCATCTAAGCAAAGGTATTGGTAATTTCAGTCTGACATCTTCCCACCTGGGTGATTCCAAAGATGTCACAGAATAATGAGCACAGCAAACAATTAGCATCATCCAAGAAACAGCCTTCAAATCGTCTGAGGCATCTGTTCGTCCCTAGCTCCACAGCTAATCAGAGCCAGGACTCCCCAAGGTGTCTTCTTTCTCAGCTTCAAGTCTAATTACACTTTCTGAATTCCAAACCAGTAAGGTGCTTGTGGCTCGCTCGGGAGAAAACGCCTATTATTCATTGTAGAAAAAAAAAATTAAGAATCCCTGCCTAAGTAGTAAGAATGCCGCTTGCAATTGTCCCCAAAGATCTGATGCACAGAAGCCATGCTTCCTGTGGGATTTCTACTTGTTCAGAGCCTCCACCCTAGTTTATAATTTTTATTATAAGAAAAATTTCCACATTAGTTGTTTTTTTAAATTTCTGTAGTAAAAATACTTAGCAATTGAAATAAGAGTTTCAGTGAATTAAAAACACATGGAATTCACAAATGAAAACTGAAATACATAATAAAATTTATACATGTTCCAGGGAATGGTTCAGAGCCATTAATTAATCTCATGAACAGAAAGTTTCCTCTTCACACACAGAACACTGAAGAATAGAGTGCTCATATTTTAGGTTTTGTTTTGGTTGATCGTGTATATCTGTATTATTGCAATTTATCCAACTATCTGAAATAGTATGCTTTCTTTTCATTGTGTCTGTTCTGAGGTCATATGAATAGTTTCCACTACAAACAAATAGCTTATTTATATTCATTGTGGAAAATATAAAACACATTTCACAAAAATTTCTATATATGATAAGGCAAGTAATATAAAGAAATGCTTTTAATAAGCAGGTCAGAGACATAGGTGAAAAGATTTATACTTAAAATGCTAATTAAATCTTGCCAAAGGTTTCTATGTCAAAAGTAGACAGCTTTTTCACTTACATGCTTCTGGGAAAAGACTACCAACCACTAATAGTCCTGTGACAAGCATGAACCCTAATATCTGCAAGCATTCAAGAGAGTTGATAATTACACACCAAGGAACAAAAGTTGCTGAGCTTGGGAACAAAAGGGCTCAGACTGGCCCAGGTATATTTCACAGCCTCAAAGCTAGATAAACATCTTCTCCCCAGAGAATCACCACCATTATTTAGGAACAGCCAAATAAAAGTCTGTTGGCTTAGGTAGAACTGACCTAAGAATAATAACACATATCGACTGTATTTTCTTTTCTTCCTGTACTATTAGCCTGTGTTTTCTATGAGAATGATTGTTCATTTTCTTCCTGAGAGGCTTCAGATTGCAGAGTTCATGCTAAATTAAGGCGTATTGAAAAGTAAAGAAAAGAAGGGAAGAGGAAGGAAGGATTGGAGGAGGGAATGGAGAGAAGGAGGGAGGGAAACAGTGTTTAGTGGATTTTTGGACCTTATTTCTTCACATCCTACAGATGCAAATATTTTATCTTATATTTTATTATTATTATTTTATTTTCTCATGTCTCATGTAGCCCAGGTTCCCTTACACTCATTATTTAGCAGAGGATGGCTATGTATTTTTGAATATTAATTGAGGGAAGAAACCTGACTCTGAATAAGAACAGCACCATCAGATGAAGTCCTGGATTAAATAAAAAGGAAAAAAAATAGGGAGAAAGGCAGCTGAATGTCAAATATCCACTATATACTTGTTTTATCACAATGAGAGCCAACCATCTCAGACTTTTGTCACTACAGCAAAGAGCCAGGCCCACTGTTAGGCCTTCATACCATGTAAACACGAGAATCTAGAATCTTAGGGGAGACAGGGAAGGCAGATTCCTGGAGCTCACTGACTGGAACAGCTCAACCTAATCAGAAACTGTAGGTCCAGGAAAAGACCCTGTCTCAGACAATAAGTGGACAACAGATGAATAGGGAACCTGATGTTGAATAGTGCTCTCCAAAGGCATATGTTGTCTATGTGCAGCCATATACATGTGTGCCCATACCCCACATGAACACAAAATATAGTAACACACACACACACACACACACACACACACACACGCACACAGACGCACACCTATTCTGAAATACTTAATTTCTACTCTTTATTTTTACTCTCTTAATTTGGGAGATAGTCTTCTAATAAGCCTTAATAAATTTATATTTTCAGTTTATCTGAACAAAGATAGGAACATATTAATCCTAAAACTTTAGTGAGATTGATTCAGACTTTACAACAGAGTGACTGTGCTGCCTAGTGTGAAGCCCGTAGTAACATAATCAAAGGTGGCTACAGAGGAAGGCATACAAAATCCATGAAAACCAAAGGATTTGTTTGCCTTTTTACTTAAAAATTCATCAAACTTTTCATCCTAATTCCTTATATAATTTGAGGGAATATTTATCATATTTAACCCTAAGTTTAAGCCAACAAATTTTAGCAGTACTAAATTTCCTAAAAATTTAATCAATACAGAATTTTAAGGAATTAGACCCAATTTATTCAAAAATCCAGGTGAAAAAAATTTCTAGTTTAAGAGCTTTAAACTTATAGTACCAGTAGGCAGTCAATTCCAAGCACAGGATCAGGGATGGTCTTCTCAATGAGCCGGTATGTAAGCTCTCACTGACTCCTAAGGGAGGACTGTCACTGAAGTCTCCTGACACTGAGTGACTAGTCACTCACTCTGAAGTCAGGCAATCGCCCTGAACTGGTCTGTTCACAGTTTTCATTTTCAAAGAAGTTAATAAATGCCCTCTTAGTGTAAGGCCAGTGTCTTTTAATTTTTCATTTCTTGATGCATTTTTACCCAGTTTGTCTCAAATGGGATCACCTCATAAAATGTTTAGAATCATCAAAATCCTAGACTTTCCTCAAGAGCAAATAAAATAAAATAAAATAAAATAAAAAGCCAGGCAGGTTTTTTAAAACTAGAAGTCTTTATATTCTAGTAAGTTTTTGAACATTGTAAATATTTCTTAAAATAATAAGTAGACTTAAAGTTCTAATATATATATTCACTATAGTAAAAATAGATAGTAAGGTCCTTACTAACTGTCCAGAATATACAGAGAATATACAGAGAAGATGCTGATGACCCATAGTCCCTTGAGGAGGATATTCTGCAACTTTCAAAAGAAATTCCTATATCAAATATCTGTCTCCTGCACTAATACATGCTAACAGTGCTAACTGCTAAGATATTTTCACTGGTTTTAAATGACCTACACAGATGTAAGACAGGTAACAGACATATTATGATACATGATATATAAACAGGTGATAGGTGATACACAGGTGATGATGATGATGAAGAAGAAGAAGAAAATAGATGAATTAATGGAAAGATGAGAGGAGGGAATAGATGAGAGGTGAATACAGTATACAAACCCTAGATGGACAGGACATAACATGGATTCCATGCTTGAGTGAGACAATGTATTTCAACTTATGAAGGCTTAAGTGGGCAAATGGTACAAGCAAGTCTCTGGATAGGTCTGAAGATGCGGCAGCTCTGAGAAATTCTTGGATGCTAAGCCAAGTCAGGAAGACTAGGAATCAGAGGCCACCAGAGTTTCATCCTTAAAGATTCCATGACTGTGATAATACTGTGACAACAGCCCAGGAGACAGACTGAGGTGAGTACTGTCAACACACATGAGCTGTAGGCTCCAGCTCCTGAGGGAGGGCTGACAGATAACAGAAATGTACTTTAGGTTTTAGCATCTGCAAAGATGCCCATTTACACAAATTAAAGGCAACGTTTATATTCTAATTAAATGAGATACAATTTCATTTCTGGAAATGTTTTTGTTTCTTGTGGGAATACGTTTTCTCTCCACCCTGAGGTCAGACTATTCCTAGTTAGAAAGGACAAAATCTATTTTAAGCAGAAAATATCTTTTCATGGAATATTGACTCTGAAATTATCAAAGATGAATCATCTCACTAAACATCTCAATGCTCAAGGACATTACCTAAGGAGCCTCATGGTGGCTGACAACTACCTCTAGTCTCCCTTTCTCTCTGTTCTTCAGATGAAGAACTGATGGGAATGTTTGTGGACCAAACAAGGCCAGGTCAAGAAAGCACCTGAGGTGCATACAACCAGTAAACCTCAAGTCTGAGCACTGGCTACTCAGAGTTTCCACTTCTCCTAAAAATGAGTAGTACAGTGACCCACGGAGTGTGAAATCCTGCTTAAGGTGTCTGTGATGTGCCTTGTTTAGTTTGATACATGGGGATTTCCTAACATGACAACATGACACATGAGGGGGTATTAGTGCTCAGACATGGATGCCAAAGTGGAACTCAGCCAACTGAACCACAGTACAGTGTTACAACCCACGAAGTGGAAGTCTAAAAAACATAATAATCTTTGTTTTTCTCATTAGACTGTTTGGTATTTGTATAATCTACTCTTTATCAAAGCTAAGTAAATAATTCCATTACTTATTGTTATTATGAATTAAAATTATTTATTTTACTCATTTCATTATATTGAATTGTCCAATTATTTGTTGAGGCAATTTCACAGTGTAAAAAATCCCTAAGCATATTTATTTAGTTTTTTGAGATAGAAATAGTTCATTTTCATTTAATAATATTCAAATCATCTTAATTGTATTCACTGATACATGTAATGTTTTGAATCTTAATAATTAGAGTTACTTAACTTGCAGGGTAGCCGACTATGTGCTGGAAAATGAGGGCAGGCCTCCAATTAATGGAGGAGAAGAATGTTTGCATGTTTTAATAACTTTTAAGAGGAAACATAAGATTTAAGCTGTCCACTCAATTACAGATGCTAGAGACAGAAGGCATATTTCTTTGCTTAACTTGTCTTTAAACATGCACAGAATTATTCCATACAAAATGAGGTTTTATTTAACAATGTTAATTAAATATTGTACTAGGAAAGACACATTGAAAAGAAGGCCTCTGTAAAGCAAGAAAGAAGATCTATAATGGGCTGTGGTTATATTTAGGTATGCAAATGACCACAAACATTGTATGGGCTAACTGAGCCAGGTTCTGGTGATCTCAATATTACCTGGTTAGTCAAGTAATGGGTTAGTGTATGATTTAAGGGGTGATAACATCAGTATTTTTCTAGGTTTTAGTGCATGATTTGAGGGTTAATAACATTATTTGTCGAGGTTTTGCTGAAGAACCATGTGGCATCCAACATACATATTTCAAACTCCTGATCAACGTTTGAAAATAGCACATGATCTAGGGGAAAGTAGGTTAAAATCATACCAAAAAATAAAAATAAACACTGCCTTATTTCCTAGGCCAACCGTTCTAAAAACTGTTGGTACTGCTAACCACAGTACCAGCACTCACTCCAGGACAAGAATCTACACATTATAATAATTTTTTCAAAAAAATTTAGGACGCACCCCAATTACAGCTACTCGGATGGAACACATATTAGTTTGCTTAACGGATCTTTGACTATGTACAGAATTATTCCACTTAAAATAAAATTCCAACATACTGAGGAGATTGCTATGAGCTGATTTCCTGTTTGTCCTACGGCTCTTGATTCTAGAATGTGTATTCCACATAAGCAGGCTACTGAGGTTTTCCTGTGGACTGCTGAATAAACAGCTCCCATACTGCACAGGGTACACAGTAAATGCTAAAACTGTGGGTACTGATATCTTGGTGGATCTACTGGATCAAGATCATCCAGAAGTCTCACTGAGATCATAGTTCCCCTTAAACAGTGTGTGACAGTAATGCCTGTCTACGGAGAAGTTCCTTCCTTAGGAATGAGATACTGATTTCTTAAATGTGATTCTTTCACTCAACACACAAAAACTGGAGAAGAAAATTCAATAGTGAGTGGATCTTCATTTAAAATAATAATTTTTTTTAAATAATTACATTTCCGGGGAAATCAGGCAAGAAAAACCTTACTTTATTTCACAGACCCAGAAATGTGAAGAATTAACCAGATGAAGGACTGGCTGGTGCTCCTCATAGGCCCAGATATGACTGGTCACTACAGCCTGGTGCCCTAGCTGATCTACTCAGGGACCAATAGCATCACAGATGACTGTGTTCTTTGATGTTGGATAGGAATCCATTGAAGCTCGTTTGAATTCAAGACACCTGTTAATTCATGGATTTTATTAGCTCTAAAGTGTTGAAAGTCAACAAAGTTGAAAATTTTCTTTTCAATAACTCTTATTTAAGTGTTACACATTAATTCAACTTAATATAAAATATTATAACTGGTCCATTATAGCTAGAATATTTATATCCACTGGTATATTTGAGGAAATATTGACACGTTTACCAAATATTTTACCAAAGTTTTATGATCATAAATTCATGTATACTTAGTATCTACACAAATCTTCAGTTACATTTAAAATAAACAATACGACTTTTTATTTCATTTCAGGAATACATCATTGCCCTGATACATTATCTAATCCCAAGCAGTCAGCCCTAAGCGTATATACATACAAGCAACACTAAATGCACTCAATAAGTTGTATCTACATCATGTACTTCTATACCATCTAAAGCGATTTCTAACTTCATGTCTATCTAATCTCTCTGTCTGTCTCTGTCTCTGTGTGTGTGTGTGTGTGTGACAGGGGGAGAGAGAGAGAGAGAGAGAGAGAGAGAGAGAGAGAGAGAGAGAGAGAGAGAGAGAGA
>NW_021604730.1:2723323-2775161 GCF_004785775.1 Grammomys surdaster
AGGGAGAGAGAATATTAATTAAAGAAGAGGTCATGAATTTGAATTTGAGAGGGAGTAAAGAGGACATAGATGGAGTAGAAGGAGCAGGTGAGGGACAGGGTAAAGTGGGAATTTTATACATATAGTACTCATGTATGAAATTCTCAGTGAGTCCATCACTTCAGCACTTGCTCCAGTTCTACTTGTTTGTATGCTTTATTCAATGTTCACAGTCTCAGTGCTGCAGCTGCTTTCATTTTAACCTTTTCATTGCCCTTAGTCAAGCCTTGTAAGTTATTTTTTTTTAACAAATTTCCCTGTTAAATAACATGATCCAGTGATGTCATCGCTAATTTTAAAATATACTTTCAAATATAAACTAAGGAACAAAACGCAGTTACTGTTTTCTGGGTTAACTTCATTCAGGGGTTGTGATATTCTTATTTTATTTACTCACTAAGTCAATACAAGCATGATTTGAGATGACGAATTAATGAAATACTGTGATTCTCTTGTCTTCTTTTCCATTTTTAATCTATCTACTAATGACCTTCAGGTTTTAAATGTAGATATTTTCAGATTCAATGATAATGAAGACACTTGTTCTCAAAAATGTCAAACACCAAAGAAACTCCAGTTTTCAGGTCAAAAAATACATCTGGCTTCTCGTTACTAGGACTCAAGTCCATATAGCTGTATACCAGCACAAGTACGGCTGACTTTTGAGGTTGCCGAGAAGGAGACTAACAAGCGTTTCAATGTCTATTTGTGCCATTAATATGATTAATAAATAAGAAATA
Source organism: Grammomys surdaster (assembly GCF_004785775.1). Classification (NCBI taxonomy): domain Eukaryota; kingdom Metazoa; phylum Chordata; class Mammalia; order Rodentia; family Muridae; genus Grammomys; species Grammomys surdaster. The sequence goes on from NW_021604730.1 coordinate 2,724,103, forward strand.
AATTTCGCATGCTTTTGTCTGAATACTATAAAAGAAACTTCAGTTCTGATACTAATTCTATATACTCCACACTGTAACACATTAGCTAAACTCCACAGAAGAGTGTCCTTCAACAATGGCAGCTCATTCATTTAATATATCTGATACTATTATAGCTTTAAGTCGGACAGGTCACTGGCGTGACTTTAGCCTTTTCTATAGAAATATCCCAGAACTCCATGGCAAGGAGGAAGATTTAATCCTGTGGTAACAATCATCAGCTATAGAGTCTGGAGTGTTCAAAATTCATTTCCATTTTATATGATCTTTATTTTTGGTATACAGGTGCATATCTCAAAATGTGTTGTGTACATAATCTCCAAATATATTTACATATATAACCTTCTAATTCCTAATTCTCTCTGTGTGTCTATCTATGCATTTATATTCATACCACTTCTCTCAGACAAAATGACCTCCCCTGTCTCTCTGTATGCCTGTGTATAAATGTGTGTGTGTGTGTGTACACAGAATATATTTTCTTTCCATTAGTCAGGGATATGTATAATCTGCATGATATTATTTATTGATTTTAATGTTAGTCCACAAAGCAGATTTCTGCACTTATAAGTTGTATGAGTCTCATTCTTTCATTTAATAAAAATTGATTTATTACTTTGCTGTTCCTATCTGCACGGGAATGAGAGCACACAGCGATCACTCCATGTCATCGCTCTGCTGTATATTTTATTACAGTCCTTTAGTGTATCTTTTATCTAGCCAAAATGAAATCCACTCTGGAGCTGTGCCTCAGGGAACAAAAGCAATTGTGGCTTTGCTGAGGGGAGCAATTGTACCCATCAGCATATACAAAACCAGGGAGATGGAACTTGGCTTTTTTTTTATTATTAATAACTGGGTCTCCAGTAGATACTGTTTAATGAAATTAATTTATATTGTTAATCAAAAATTGCATTATAACCCTGTAGGGCATCACTATTAATAACTCTGACATGCCAATTTCACCCAATGGAAAGCAATATTTAATATTTTATTCTTCTTTCCAAAATATAGTTACTTGCTTTATGATATTAAGGATTGCTACAACTTTAAGTGAAAGATAATGTGGATGCCACAAGGAAAAAGAGTCTGAAAAGTGATATGAACGTAGTGCAGTAGACATGTTCCACAAAGTTCCAAATGCTGTCACTAGGGTGTTAGCTCCCCATCTCTTCCAATATGGGATCTGGCAAGAAAGGTGTCTCCACCAGAAGAGATGCGAAATTCTGCCCCTATAGAGGGTCTGGAGCCATCACAAGGAAGTACTCTACAAGCCATGGCTGAGAAGTAGCATAGTCCTGAAATGCTGAAATGATTTGCTTGCCTGTGAATTGTCACTCTAATTGGAAGCTCCATGCATTTGTTACCCATCCTCCAATTCTGCTTCATAAAGAAATCGACACCAGTATGCAGTTGAATACAACACTTGGCCAGGGAGATACACATTATACAGGACACAGAAATGGAATCTGACAGCCTATATCATGCATGCTAGTGTCACTCATGCCCAGTCTGCCTTGTTGGGACTTGTTCCCTACTAATCTCAGTCAGTTCTTTTCTATTGCCACCATTCAAAGAACACTGCAGTGGCCAACTCAGTTCTCTACGAACTAGGAATTGTCTCAGAAGATTGAGACTGTGAGGATAGATTTCTGGGAGTTTCTATTGCCCTAGGATTTTAGCCCATCCTAGAGATGCTCCCTCCCAACTGCAGTTGTCTCTCTTAGTACCCTCTTCTTCCTTCCTCCCTCACTTGATTCAACCTATTCCAATTCCGACCCCCTACCTCTGCCCATTTCTTTCCCCTAATCCACCCACAATGTCTATTCTATTTCCCCTTCTCAATGAAATTCAGGCTTCTCCCCTTGATTCCTTCTTGTTACTTGGGTCTGTGGATTGTACCATAGTTATTCTTCATGGCTAATATCTTTAAGTACATACAATGATTCTATTTCTGGGCCTGGGTGCCTCACTCAGGATGATTTTTTTCTAGATCCATCTATGTGCCTGCAAATTTCATGATGCCATTGTTTTTAATATCTGAGAATATTCCACTGTATAAATGTTCTTAATTTTCTTTTACCAATTCTTGGTTTAGGGACAACTAGGCTATTTCCAGTTTCTGGCTATTACAAATATAGGCTCTATTAACATGGTTGAGCAAGTGCCATTTTGGTACAGTAGAACATAATTTGAGTATATGCTCAAGAATACCATAGTTAGATCTTGAGGTAGCTCTATTCCCAATTTTCTGAAAAAACACCAAAATGATTTCCAAAGTGATTGTGTAAGTTTGCACTCACATCAACAATGGAGGGAGTTCCCCTTGAACCACATCCTTGGCAGCAAGAGGTGTCACTTTAGTTTTTGATCTTAGCCATTCTGGTGAGTGCATGGTGGAATCTCAGTCATTTTGATTTGCATTTCCCTGATGGTTAAGTATATTGAACATTTCTTTAAGTGTTTCTCAGAGATGCTTCTGTTGAGAATTCTCCCTTCAGAGCTGTAGCTCATTTCTTCCCATTCTGTAGGCTGCTGTTTTGTCCTTATGAATTTGCCTTATGGAATTTTTCAGTTACATCAAATCAAATTCATTAATTGTTAATCTTAGTGCCTGAGCCATTGGCATTCTGTTCAGAAAGGTGTCTCCTGTGATAATGAGGCCACAGTTACTTTGATACCTAAACCACTCAAAGACTCAACAGAAAAAGAGAATTTCATTCCAATTTCCCCCACAAACATTTATGCAAAAATACTCTATAAGACACTTACAAACTTCTAAGGGATCCAGGATGACAAAACACAAAATTTTATCAGTGTAATCTACCATATAAACAAACTGGAAGTAAAAAAAGTCATCTCCTTAGATGCTGAAAAAACCTTTGACAAACTCTAACACTGCTTTATATGAAAGTCTTGGAGAAATCAGGGATACCTAAACATAATAAAGGCAATATACAAGAAGCTAATAGCCAACATCAAATTAGATGAAAAGAAATTTAAAGAAATTCCACTAAAATAAGGGACAAGACAAGGCTGTCCATTCTCTTAATATCTTTTCAATATATTATTTGAAGCTCTAGCTAAAGCAATAAAACAACTAAAGGAAATCAAGGGGATACAAATTGGAAACGAAGAAGTCAAAGTATCGTTATTTGCAGATGGTAGGATAGAATATATGTGACCCCAAAAATTCTATCAGAGAACTTAAACAGCTGATAAATACCTTCAACAAAGTGTCTGGATACAAAATTAACTCAAAAACAACAATAAACAAACAAACAAACAAACAAAAGGAACCCAGTACACCGCCTATATACAGATACTAAATGGCATGAGAAAGAATTAGGGAAACAAAATCCTTCACAATAACCACAACTAACATAAAATATCATGGTAGAACTCTAAACAAATAAGTGAAAGCCCTGAGTCACAATCCCTTTTCTATTGAAATAAATACTATCAAATTTAATTTGTCTAAAGATTTTCTTTGAAGCATTTTTACTGGAAGCATCTGCCCTTAACACCCTCTAATCTACCAAGAAACACAAGATAAAAAGCAGCAAGTCCTTCACATTCTGCTTCCTTCGTTGCTCAGATTTAGGTGGATTTGGCTGAACTTAAACCAGCTCCTCCCTATGCCTTCTTCCAAGTCCTGAATGACTGTCACAGAGGACAATCAGGAGGCTGCCTGGGTCTGTGAAGATATTCTCTTTCATCCAATTCTCAGAACCATAAGTCCTTACACTTACACATCTGAGCCCAGATGATGCACAGGGCTCAAAGCCAAGATTTCTAAGATTTCAGGGTAAGGTAAAGTCTATGTCTGGCTTCTAGCTCAGTTGCTTCTTGGTCTAGAAACCACAGGGTTTTAATTGAATCCCAGTCAAGGTGCTGGCATAATTGATAAAAAAAATATTAAATTTAATCATTATTAGAAGCATCAGATCATATATTTGTAAGGAGAGAACTTGGAAGACCTATCAATTTGACCTACATGGAACAGTTCCCATGTACCATCCACAGACAATATCTTGACTCCTTTCCAGGGTAATCTGTACTCTAGTGTGATGCACACTTTTCTGAAAGTCAAACCAAGTTACAAACCTGAAGTATGGCAAAGTTGGAATGTCAATCACTGACCCAAGTTTAGAAAATATGTCATAAAGATGCAATCCAGAAAAGAAGGGAACTGCATGACTTTAAAGGGAGCAAGGCACTGTCTAAAGGACTTTCAAGTAGTCTTCCAGAGGACATGGAGAAGTTCAGACTGGAAAAAGATCTCATTCTAAACTTCTTGGCCTTGTTAACTCTGCAAGCCACCAAACTCAGTCAACTGCAATGGGCACCCCTCTCCATGTTTAAAACTGTACCTTCTTGGCCGGAAAATGCACAATAATTTACTGTAATTTTCATTACAAATTTTATTACAAATTATTAACCACTTGTAGAGTCATCTGCCTGATTAGTACTATTCTAAATAAATTCATGTATGTTTTTGTTGTTATTAATCAATATATAACCATATATTCGTCTCTCATACTGTGTTTCCTTTAATTTCTCACAACAATTTTTCTTTTTTTATAATGTGTCCGTGAGGTGTGACATGTGTGTGTGTAAGTGTGCACATTTATGAGTGTGCATACGTGAATGCAGATGTGTGTCAGGGCATATATGTATTCAACAGTGTGCATTTGGAGATCATAGGAGCAGCAGGGTTTTAGGTAAATGCCTTGATATCTGACTGCTTATGTGGGCTCTGGGGATTCAAACTCTGGTCCTCAAGTTTGCACATGAAGTGTTTCACACACTGAATCATCTCCCAGCTCTTCCTCACTTATTTGCTGCATCTATCTTTTTAAAGAGTGTTAAGTTGGAAATTGCCGGTGACAGGTTAATCATTAAATGATTCAAGTTTTAAACAACATACAATTCTCAGTGGAATAACACGTTCAGGACTCTGACCTGGACAGACACTGAATTCCCTCTAGACAGCCTGCTGGGCTCTCAGAACAATTAACTTTTGCTACACGGTTCTAAGGGTATAGTCCTGAAGAAAAGAGGAAGTAGTATGATCATAGGGCACTTAGCAGAGGCTCTGTTGTATGTTAGCTAATATGCAAGCAGATCCCACGTGAATTCCTGTTGGTGTTTCTCTCTTAAAGAATTTTCCAGGAGACTAGAAGAGGAAGGGTATAGAGAAACTTACCAGGGTTCTAAATATCCCATTGTTATTCTCCTTCACAGACACACCTAACATGAAAATAGCATTTAGTGCTCTTCATCCTCACTGACAGTAATAGCTTTGTGATTGGCTAATCACCACAGACACTTTGTAATTTGAGAGAGACTTCTTTCTTCTCTTTCTTTTTCTTTCCTTTTCTTTACTTCTTCCTTTCTTTTTTTCCCTTTTTTTTTCAGTTCTGAGGTAAGACAAGATGCTATCTGTAGCTAGAACAGGTAGGGTAATTTTTATAGACCAAAGTAATGATTGTCTGTTTAAGCTGGAAAGAAGGCTGCGTGCATTAAAAAAACCTTTTGAATATTTATTTTATTCCTCTTTGCACAAATCTTCTCATGATCCATCTTTGTTAGCCCTAAATGTAATTCTCTCTTGGCCAGATTTTGAAAATAAATTAGACTTCACAAACACTATAAAGATTGAATCAATATATTAATATTGAGAAGGCATTTGAAAGATTTATTAACTTCACAAAGATAGCAAATATTATATCAGAAATATTAAACATGTTTAAGAAGAGTCATCAACTGTACTTTTACATAGAAGTTGCAGTCCAGATCTGCCTCTGAGTGAATCGTGTCCACCATGTGATCAGAGTTTAGAGATTAATAAAAAAAGAAATTAAAAATGAATTTAACAGATGGAAGAGGACAAGCACATCTTTAAAAAGTTGTTTGTTCACTCATTGGTTTTATTCCACGTAACTCCATGAACTCAGACATAAAAAGCTGCCCAGTTCACACTCAGTGGAGGCTTCCACTCATTCTGTGAGTATTGCATAGGCTCTGGAGTACAGTCACCATGTGAAACTCTAGTGTGGCTTTTTACAGGCTCAGTCTCAATAACTTTACAGACATCAACTCTGGAATTTGCAAGCAAACAGCTGTTATAATGTTGAAGACATTTAAAATCAGAGAGACTTCAGAAAGGCTTTTGGTACTAACAGGTTTTGCCACTCCGGGGTCAATCAAATATTTATATCTTTATGCAGAGCCCACAGCCCCGAGATCAAGCAGATTACTGTCATTTTACAGAGGAGCAAACAAAACAAAAAAAAGCAAAAAAAAGCAAAAACAAAAAAAATAAAAAAAAAACTGATGGTGCTACTCTGATTGTTTGCTGAAGATGAGAGTATTATCCATTGCAGAATGGAATTTAGGTCCAGGCATTTTCATTTGAAAATTAACTATAAAGTTTTTCAGCCATGTCTACCATTCTGTTCATTTAAAACTTAAATCTAAAGTTGTATTTGGTTTATCTAGCAAAGTTCTAAGCTTTTAGAGTAGGTTGAGGAACCTTATATGAGGATGTTTTGGAGCTTTGAACACTAGTCAGTACTTTCTGTTAGACTTTGAAAACATTCATACAGCATTAAACATCATTCTGGTGAGAGATGTTGGCTCTTTGACTTTTTTAAGAGAAGAAAACCAGGTTCCCATGATGGGCAGTGAGACTTCTCCAAGGCCTCTGATAGAATTGAATCAAATTCTGACTGTTGTATGTTGTCATCCTTAGGTGACAAAGAGAAGGCCATTAGCACCTATTGTCACTATGATGATGATTAACCCATAATTATGTCCATCCAGTAGAGTGAACTGAGCTACGCAGGAGGCGGAGGACACCCAGACCTGGCTCCTCTATGATACTTCTTATTTCTCTACAGGGGCAAAAATCCTAGCTACTCATTTACTCTCATCTGAAAAATGGAAAGAGGATTCTTACTCATTAGTCCTGATGGAGTTGGTAAAATAATGAAAACAAATTTCACTGGAGGCATGAATGAATCTAAAGAATAGAGTCTGAACTCCATGAGACTAGAAGTTGTTTGGGGATCATCAACTCCAGAAGAAGTTGAGGCAAGTAAATACAAAACTGTCTTTTCAGATTGGTGTAAACATCAAAAAACAAGGTTGGTCTTACTATGATAAACTACCCTTAGAAAATCCTACATCTGTATTCCATCTTTCTTTGTAAGATTATTTTTGTTTTCATTTTATGATTTTAGTGTTTTACCTCTTCCCAGGGAAGTTTGCTATACATGCACAATGTCCATAGAGTTCATAAGAGGGCAACAGATCCCCTACAACTGGAGTTACAGGTAGTTGTAAGCCATTATGTGAGTGCTAGAAATTGAACCCAGGTCCTCTGGAAGACCAGTCATGTCTTTTAATTGTAGAAGCATCTCTCCAATTCCTATAGATAACTTTCATATCATACTTGTGCATTTATCACTCGCAAGAATATACTTTAAAGATATTTTTAGTAAAGAACATACTATGAGGACAGATTGATGGATAGATAGATGATAGATAGATAGATAGATAGATAGATAGATAGATAGATAGATGATAGGAAGAAAGATGATAGATAATAGGTAGATAAATGGTAGACAATAAGTATAGGTAGATGATAAATTGATAGATGATTGATCATAGATAAATCATAGAAGATAGATGATAAACAGATGACAAGTAGAAGGTAGACAGGCAGAGACACAGTACTTAGATGATTAATAGGGAAGTAGATAAGTAGATAGATCAATAGTAGACTGCTACATAGTTGAATGATAAATGACCAATAAAAAGGTATGTTTTGTTTACCTCTCGTCTATATCAATTTACTTAGATTGAATACCTTCATATAATTTATAATAATTCTCTTTTTCTCTTAAAATCTTGTTCTTTGACTTTCATTAGAACATATTGAGCTGTTTGATGTCTTATAGTTCTCTTGTGAGGTGGTTTGAACGAAAATGGTCCCTGTAAGTACCCCACATTTGAATGACCCAAAATGAATTTGAATGACCCCAAGTTGGTAGCTGTTTGGGTAGGTGGACTTTCTGGAGATTGCATGTCACTGGGGATGAGCTTTGAGGTTCCAAAAGTTCAGCATTATTCCTGTGTGCTCTCTCTGTTTCCTGTCTGTGGATCAGATTCAGATTTGAGGGATGTTGAGTTCTCAGCAACTGTTCCATTGCCACGCCTGCCTCCCTGCCTGCCTGCCTGCCTGCCTACTGCCATGCTTCCTGCCATGATGATGATGGACTCCCTCTGAAACCATCTGCCTAAATAACCTTCCTTATATATGGTGCATTACTCATGGTGTTTTATTTCAGCAGCAGAAAAGTAACTAATACACTTCATGACTTTGAACGGTGCACATCCTGAGAAGGCCAGGCCGACTCCATGACTGGCTACAAATTGACAGTTCAGAAGATGAGGCATAAATCTTTTTCTAAGAACTGGGCAAGTCCAGGCAAGTCCAGGCCGCAGAAGCTGTCCGGCTACCTGGCCTGAGGCAAGGACAATGGGTCAGCAGCATTTCCCAGACTTCCTCAGCTACTTCCTCACTGAAGTACTTCCTACTTCAATCGTTTCCAGACCTCCCAAGCAAGTTTCCAGTTCTTAAGTCCTGGTAACAGTTCTGGAATGCAACTAGAGATGGAGTAAGATAAAGATCACCTACCCCTGAATTCCCCTAATGTGTTTTAAATCTGGCCTTCAAGCTCACATGATTGTCTCTCTATCTTGGTAATGGGAGACTCCAGTTTGCGGGACTTCTGCAGAAGAAAACACTCTTTCTGTATACACACTAACTGAGTCTGGGGAATCATTCGTCGGTGAATCATGGACCCTTACAATCCTAAACTAGATTCATGCATTCTAACTTTGTAAAATGTGAAGGAAAGCTTTTTCCTGCATTTCCAGTTGTTTACTACAGAAAACAAAAGAAAGGCATCATGCATGCTGTCACCTCTCAACTCACAACCTTCTCTGCTGCTCTTATATTAATGGAAGGAAGACCCAAGGCCCAATGGCTTCCTTGGCAGATTAGAATTTTCCTTTTATTATCTTATCCTCACTTAAATTCCAATTGTTTCTTCCCAATCGTTCAGCACTTTCTAATCTTCTAAAACAAATGAATGGATAATACACACACAAAGAAGAGCTGGCATTCCTAAGGCCCATTGTTCTCAAGTCATTAATGCGTGGTTTGCTAAAGTCTAGTAACAAAGTATTTCCTCTGAGGAAACAGAAATGAAGGCAGATGGAGCCTCTGAGAGAATCCCTTGGCATTTTCGAGACAATATTTTCCCAATTTGTCCTGAGGGTCTCTAATCCCTCGGTGCCAAGTGCTTCTTTGTGAAGAGTTAGTCACAATACCAACATCCTCTGCCATTAACATAAGAATGACTACATTTAAAACAATAACATTCTAATTTCAACAATATAAGAAGATTGTGAGATAGTTCTGGCCCTTGAGACTAGTGCTTATAGTCAACCTACCTCATAATTTTGAGATGCCAAACCTGAGTAGAAATTAACTCTTTTCATGCCAGACAAATCATGCCACATTCTGTGTCCATGGAATGACAGAGAGAATCCATAAGAACATTAATACATTGTTTTCCTTTCTTTGGATCCATCATGGTAGAATCTCTCCATAATAAGATTCCAATGTAACTGAGCTGATGTGTTACTAATTTGTCTACTTAACTGAATCCCTTTTCATTTCACTCTCCCACTACCAGAAGTGAAAGAAACACACAGCTGTTGGCTGTAAGTGAGGAAGTTAACTGGAAAAACTTTCTTTGCAGGAAATCATGGCATTTCTCTGGGTGGTCTTACAGAACATGAAAGAACTAATGACATCATTCACAGGAACATCCATAAACCCATACCAGCGTAGAAAACACATGCTTTCCTCCCATAATTAAAAAGTTCACGAGAATTGCATCTATGTAAGTATACACTTTCAGATTAATGGTGTATGCATGAAACACACTCTACTGTGGTCGTTTATATCGTTCTCATTGACTGACCTCTCAGGAGCATGTGATACCTATGCTGAAGTCATTCTGGTCACTAAGTACTGCCATCATAGTATCATCCCTCCTTTCACAAAACTTCCCTTAGGTATCCTCTTAGTGCCTGTGCTTCCGTTTATCACTCAGGCAACATACCCTTCATCTTCCCCACAGGAGTATGGAGATGCCCCCTCTCTTGGTTCCTACTGAGGTCCTCAGGGATCTAGTAGCCACATATGGATCTAACTATCTAATCATAACCCTATTTTGTAAGCATCCCTACTAAACAGTTATCCTCACTTCAAGTTGGATTCAGGAAGCCCTCACTGCTGTGTAAGTTGAAAGAGGAGCACATCGCACACATGCAAAGCCAAAAAGGCTATGTGAGCTGGGTGCTCAGAAGCCTTATGCCATATTAACTCAAGACAAATCTTGAAAAGTAGGACAGTGCCTCCTCCTCTAGAGACCAGAACCACTCATAGGAATGCAGGACAGACCCATGCTCCAGGCGACAGGAGCCCTGGGAAGTCTGCTGGCTGCTAATAGTAGTTGCAGGCACCTCAAGTTGCCTGCAATAAATACCTTTGAGCACAATTTTTCATTTTTCCAGACAGGCTTTTAAAGAAACTATGTCCAGGAATCTTCAGTAGGTCAAAAGTTTCAAGGGTGAATTTATGCCACCTTGAAAGAATATACACATAACATTGTGAGAATGCTGCTATAGCTTTAAAACTCAAGTGAGTTTTCTATTTTGTGTTGTTTTCCTGACATTTCTGTCTTGGTCACCCAAACTCCAGTCCACAAACATACCTGGAGCCAAGCTCACTGCACTCCATTCTATTGTTTGCTCAGAGCAGGTTGTATGGCAGACAAAGTGCAAAGGTCAAGTTGATCAACTAAAATTCACAGCACTAGCATCTCCACCAAACCAGGGTGACTGACTCCCACATAGATTAATCCAGAAGAATTTTCCCAGATGTAGCAAATTTGACAAAGCTCAGCAACTTTGTATAATTTCAGAAAATTACTAGATATAACTTAGACATCAATGTTCATTTTCTTTTGAAAGTTTTATGCTTATTTATTATTCACTCATTTATTCATTTTGTGTGTGTACATGTGTGTGTATGTATGTATTATGTATGTGCAGACATGTGCATACCACAGCAGGACACATATGTGAAAGGAGAGTCACAGTTTATAGGAATCAGTTTTCTTTCCCTTCTCCATGTGTGTGCAAGGACAGAGCTCATTGAATGTGGCAGTGAGCTTTCTCCTTACTTGCTGAGCTATATCACTCAGGGCCTCATGCTGTTTTTCAGAAGTGGCATATCTCCGCCCCACACCCAAGCTCCACTTCCATGAACATTTAACTAGTTCCCACACCAGACTGCTAGTGGTTCGTCCAATGGGAATTTTTCCTTAGGAATTCCTACCTCATACTTATTCTACCCAAGTCAAACATAATTGATGCCAGCAGGCTCTGTATATGTACCTCTTGCTTCCTGGATAGATTGGTCACATAAGTTACCAAGTTCTCTCTGGGATGGTTTTATCTTCTACTTTCCAAATATAAAAGCTTTCCACTGAATTTAATGCCAGAAGCTTTGAATCATCATCATCATCACAAGTATAGACACTTGTTTATAGAGAATTACACTATAAAAAAAACCCACTGCATTTTACTAATACTTTTTGGATAAAATAATCTATTAATTTCATATTAAATTTCTTTATTTGATCCAACATGAGCATTTCCTTGGGGTAAAACCATTTATAATTATCAACAATAAGTGATACCTTATCAATCAAGGCAACTTCTGTTTGAGAAAGTTGTTTAGAATCTCAGGTGTATATTGTCAACCTTTTCAGTGTCCCTCAGACCCTCGCCAGCATCTTGATGTTCTGGGATCTGTATGTCTGATCATTTCTTTAGCAGTGACTCTTAAACATATACCTCTAATGGTGTTACCTATACCTGAAGAACTGTCCTAGCAACACTTTTCCTCAAGCCCCCAGTCCCTTTGGTAGTGTGTTGTCACCCTTCCAATGGTTCTTTAGCACCTTTGGGATCTTGAAGTCATTGTTTATTCAGCTTTGTATTATTTATTATCTCTAAGGGTGACTTCCAAGAAAAGCCAAACTTCCTACTCTCTACCAGTTATCTCTCTACCAATTTTCTTCCACAAACAAACATTGGCTATGACTGTTCTATTTTATTTCTGATACTGCAATAAAATATCTGACAGAAAGTAAGTTAGAAGAGACAGGGATTTTTTCTTATTATAATTCCAGGTTACAATCCATCATAATGGCAGGGATGGGAGGCAGGTGTCACAATGGCATGATTTTGAAGCATTCAGTCACAGTCAAGAACAGAGAGAAATGAAAGTACAAGGGGCTAGTACTTTGATGGTGTCTACTCTTGTAGAATTCAAGGTATGCTGCTCCAGCCTACCTTCAGTCTGGGTCATCTCACACAGCAAAGGCAGTTAAGAAAATGCCCAGTGGTAGGTCGATAGGCCTGCTAACATAACTCAGACCATACTTCTTTGAGAGTCTCTTCCAGACAATCCTTGGCTCTGTAAAATTGACAAACTAACCATCACGAAGACCCATTAGCAAAAAGTGGTCTCCTGCTTGGTTCTTGTCCTGCAGTCATGTGACTTGGGTCCATTGCAGAGCGATTCACTCCTTTGTCTCCCACTTTAAGAATCACACCTGATTTTAGACTCCTTAAAAAGAAATATCCATATTTATGTTGTTTTTAAACACCTACAATAATGCCCTGAACAGAAATGTGTCCAGAAAATGTACTTTAATGACAGAGAGATAGTGCCCAGACTCAGTTAGTTTCTGTGCCAGAGAAAAGTCCCCAATTGCTCTTTGCTGCCTTTCCCACAGGTGCACAGGTGCAGTTGTAAAAATCAAGGGCCAGGATCTTGCTGGTCAGCCCCTAGTTCCCAAGGCAACAGACTCACAATCAGACTGTGTAACCTCATGGGGGATTTTTTCTTAAAGTTTCAGTCAGGGTAAATACTGGAAGATTTCTTTTTCCATTCATACCATGTTGTATTTGTAGCTCAAACATTCATTAAAGATGCAACTGAATTGCTAATGATAATTACACCCCAAAAGGTAATAAAGAGAAGCCCAAGGCTCACATAAATGCCAACATTTAATAATTATGCATATTTTTAGCTTTCCTCCTTCATTTATCTTAATTTCTGATAATTAGTTTAGTAAATTTGAATTTTCAACATATGTGTATTTAATTTTAAGATTTGCTTTTTTTTTTGGTGGGGGGTTGCTTATTAGACCTAGGAACAATATATACATCTCATAAATGTGAAGGAGTAAGTATCTTTACATAGAACAGATGCCTGTATGGAGGGATTAGTAACATGACTTTTAACATGGTGACAGAAAGGAAGCAGCTTAACCATCATCATCAACCAGGAGTGATTCAACTCAATTCAAACAAGCCAAGTATTAATCAAAAGGTGGCTCTTTCTCAAGTGAAACAAATCCACAAAGACAGTGTGGGAGGGCAGGGCAGGCTTGTTGATAGGAGCAGCTGACACCCCTGCAAATAGGTAACCTTTCTTGAATCCAAGGACAGATCTGCCCAGTGGCCCATCCTTAGCTCTAGCATAAGTTGTACCCAAGGCAGGATGGACAGTCCAGTGACAGTTGAAGCTCAGGCTCTGGACAGCTGTGTAGAAAGCTCTGCCTAAGGCAAGGAGGCCAGAACAGGCCTCAGAACTCACTGCCTCTTGCCTGTCCACTCTTTGATAGTGTCTCCTGCTGTAGGTGAAACTTTCCCAAACCAGAAAACATTGTACTCAAGGGTCCACTATTGGGAGGGACAAAACAGAGCAAGAGGAAAGCATCAGGTGGGTCGGAGAAGGTCAGCGTACAATAGCTTTTCTTTAATTTTAGAATAGTAATTTGAGTTCAAAAATATGGAATTATTTCCAATTACTCTGGTTCAAAACCTTAACATTAGTACAAATTTATCACATCCTTTCCCACATAGAATTTCCCCAGGAGAAGAGAGAGTAATTAATTTTACTAATATTCTAGTTTAACTTTATTGTCTACACTCATAAATGGAAATCCCTAGAAATCAATGAGAACAATATCAGTTATGTCCTAATTCACAGAGAAGGAGGAAAGGACTTGCCTGCATGACGCTTGTTCTTCTGAGAAAGGAAACTCACAGCATTCTCTGTATGTACTCTGTGAATGGGAAGCTGCTGGAAACGTCTTAATGTTCTTGACATTTTCCACAACAAACCCTAGCACTGGCATTGTATTTTCCACCTCATAGAGACAGGTGCTTACAAAGAGGAGGGATCCTTGCATGTTTCCTTGAAACTTTATGCTGTTTTCCAGGCATCCAAATATAGAGGCATAGCATGGATACTTAGTAAGTTAAAAGCATCCTGGGTACTCGATAAAGTGAGTATTTAGGTTATTTCGGTGGTAAAGTATCTTGCAAGGGCTTCAGTGGCTTACACTTCCAGTGGGATTGAAATGGGACAGACATGGCATTGGGGCAGCTTCTTGGCTTGAGCAGAGAGTAATCATAGAATGAACTGGAAATGGGTCCTGGTGCTAAGATGATAAGCCATACAGTGATAAGAAGCCTTCTTCTAGTGAGGCTCCCCATCCCAACATTCTACAGCTTTCTCCAGCAGCACCAGCAGCTTGAGAGTGTTGGCACATGAGGTCGAGGGGACTTAGGTTTAAATCATAGCAGTGGGCTGTGGTCATGTGGAAGACCCTAAGCAGAGGAAACAGTGACAGCCAAACACATGTGACAAATGGCTCAGAATTCTGTCCCTTTGTCTTCAGCATCCTATCCCTGTTTTTTTTTTTTTTCTTTGTAAAGCATTCCATTGGCTCAAAGGAAACCTACAATAATGAGCAGAACTGAGAGAGAGAGATCCTAATTGTTCATCCTTGGCTCCTTTCCAATGTAAATCTCTTCTTGTGTTTGGTTTTAGGGTCCTTGGCTGTGACCTTTCAAACTAACTCTCTTTCATGCAAATGAGTTTTTTTCTCTCCTCAAAACAGCATTGCTAGGACATTTTGCCAAATGCTGGTATCTCACTTATTATTTTTTTACTTCAACATGCAATCACCAGCCTGTATTTTGTGAATAGCCGAGGATTAGCAGGGGATAAGGATGCAGGACCTAGAGTGAAAATAAGCAAGTCAAGTCAAAAATGCAAGGCTAATCCCTTGAATTTAAATTTTTCTTGTTATGTCAGCATTCCTGGTACTAATGCCTTAAAGATAGAATCACTACATTAAGTTAGTTTAAGCAATGGGCTGGCATAACGCCAAGCATGGAGAAAAAAATATGTACCTTTACCCAACCAGCAAACAGCCTGAATCTTAGTGTTCCTGGGTCATGGTCTACATGTCTGAGTTAAAAAGGCTCAGAACCCTAGTTCTCACCCAACAGTTCAATCAAAGGACAGAGTATAGAGCATTCTGGAGCTGTGTGCTGATACAAAGTCTGAAATGCTAACAACACGGACAGAGGAACCACAGGTCTCGGACTTTTCATGACCACAGAGTACCTGGGACTTGATGGGTGGGAGAGCTGGCAGCTGGGTTTTAGCTTCCCCAAGTCTTCCTACTGCTCCATTTACATCACTGATCAGAAGACACTGATGTGCTAAGAGGAGAAGTGATTGGGCCTGACAGACCCTGGGACAGGATTCACCTGAGTCTATGAAGTAAACTCTGCCAGTTGAGATTTGTACACATCTTTCTTTTAAAATGCACATGATAAATCCTTCCGTATCCATCACATATCACATGTATAAGCTATATAACTGGCAGACTGAATTTTTCTCCTCTCATATATTTTCTCTTGGCCTGCAAATAGAGGTCATAGGAGGTCTGTTGTTTAAGATTTAACTAAAGAAAAATAGCAAGATTCTAATTGCCTCCAGTAATAACTTAATTATACACATGACTTGAGAAAGAAGGAAAAATAATATTTCAGGGGTGAAATCACATTAAAATGGATCCTAGGAGAAGGTAATTTATTCCACTGACTTTGGTTTTATTTGCAGAGTTTCTTGAAATAAGAGCAGGTAAAGTTTGGTAATGTTTTATTTATGCAGACATTTTCATAGCAGCAGTGCACTTTGCATTGGGATTTGACAAGTATAACATGGTTATTTTTCCTTTTTAGGAAAAAATTAAGATATTATAAGATGAGTGACAAAAAGTAACCATTGTAAAATAGAAACACAAAACACAACCAATATTACCAGACAGCCACACCTACACATATACAGACACACAAACACACACACACACACACACACACACACACACACGAGAAGTCATGATCTAAGCTTTAGATGTTTTCCAAGTCAAGAGTCTCAGAAATTATAATAATTATCCATTTGATATTAAAGGGCTTTTAATGGCAGAAAATTTTTCTTAAATATTTAATTACTTTAAAATATATTGAAATTTTCATTTGAAACTTATTCAATGTCTATTAGTGTTTCCATGCATGTACATCTGTGCACCCTCTTGATGCACTGCCAGGGGAGGGCAGAAGAAGCTGGGAAGCCCCTACTACTTGAGTTAAAAATAGTTGTGAGCCAGCATGTAGGTGCTAGGAACCGAACCTGCACCTACTGTATGAGCAACAAGTGCTCTGAACTCTAGAGTCCTCCCTCAGGCCTATTTAATTGTTTAAAGATGTATTCAAACTTTATTTTGAAGTGTCTTATCAGAAACAACCATGCTGCTTTCCTTGATCTTAAAGAAGGTTTCACAATCATCCTAAGCACACCTGCTCCCAGATACTGTTACTTCATTCTAGTTGTGTAGCTGAAAACTTAAGAAGACAACACTGGGAGAACTTCTGATCAGCCCTAGCACAAGTTAGACACCCCACTGGGTCTGCCTCTGTCTCTTCAGCATCTATAATCCAGTTCACAAGCGTGCCAAGGCACTGAAGTGTGACCATCCTTACTAAGAAAATCCCTAGTTAGAAATGCATTCTTTTCAGACATTTTGCATTTCCTCTCCTCCCATCTATAAAGCACACCTCAGGATGGAAGCTGCACTGTGTGTTGTCTATCTACACAAGTTTGATTGTTTCATTCCACTATCTCTTGTTGACAAATGACCATGGACATTTGTAACAGAGTTATCTGTACTTTTTTCAGAAACAGCTTTCCCCTTTTAGACAGCTCTGTGTATAGAGGTTTATAAAGCTGGTATATAATCAAACATTAGTGACAATAATTGTCGAGAAACTCATTTTTAAAATAATTATTGGTGTGACTATAATTTTATCAGTTTCAAAGATTAAAAAATTATATAGTCCTCACTATAAACTCAAAGTTAATAATAATATATATTACATACTAGTAATATAAAATTACCTTTAGCTGTAGAATTAAATTTCTACTGAATATTTTCTACTCCAGGATAGAGTGTCTTTAGCTTTTGTCAGAGTTGGCTGATATTTTGATTCTGATTATATTGTCTCCCTCACATAAGTACACAGCACAAAATGGAAACATATACTTGTAGCATGTCTGAACATTCTCTCCAAATTGCAAGATAATATTCATCTAGCAAATGACTGTTTATGAAGCTTAAGTGGCCAACACTAAGAGAGCTTTGAAAATAGAATATTCTAACACAGCTCAGTCCAAAGACACACTCATTTAACACTTATATTCTGATGCACAAGGGTAGGAAATCTCACACTCAGTAGTACTGATCTGAGCAGCATGTGGGCAACTCATAGGGTACACAGTGCTGGGTTGTGTGCTCGCGTAACAGAGGTTGCAGTGAAGATACACAATTCAGCATAGGTAGGTACTGTCAAATACCTTGGATGCAGCATGTGATTGGTTCTAGAACTAATTTTTGGCCATTGCACATTCAGAAACATTTTGTAAAGTTTCCTCAACCCCCACATTCATTTACCTGACCTTGGATGGGAAGTGGCACTCTGCTCAGGAAGCTAGGCTTACAAGAACTAACATCAACACATGCATTCCCTTTGTGTCTAGCGATCACTACACTATGGATTTTTAACAAAGCTTTTGTAATATCAGAGCTTTTTTGGTATTTAAATCTTCATAAACTAATTTTTGAATGGGAATATATGATTACTGTATTTACAGAGGAGAAAGTTTTATAAAAGAAAAATGTCAGCTATTGCTATAAATCCTATCATTCAATTTTGGTTTTGTTTTTAAATCTCACTTAAGAGAAAACTAACACCTAATAATCCTTTCAAAAACATAAAAGAAACAATAATTTTCAAAATTGTATTGTGGATGAAACCAATGTTTAACTAATGATTTTACTAAAAATGGTTTCATTAATGTTTTTGTGGGTTGTTCTAATTAAACCAACAGCCTATGGTAGGTGCATTTAAATGGAGGGGAAGATTTCTTAGAAGCTGGTCTGGGCATCCTGCCTTAAATTAATGTTTAATTTTTAACATTAAAAAATGTTAAAGAACATTTTTTACCCCAAGGTTTATAAGTTAGGCATTATTGTTCAGAACTGTTTTGGTATCAGACACAACGGCAAAGATACAGCTTCAAGTATTTCAAGCTATTAGATATGTCATAGGAGTCAAAGTACTTGGGGACAGGGGGTGTAGTCATATTCAACTCCATTACTTTATCATTTAACTAAACTGTAAAGATGATGCAGTGAGCACGTTGTAGACAGAGAGCATGGGCAAGCATGGACCCTATCCACAGTTACTGACTCAGAGAAAATTATGTACAAATACCAAGGTGCATGGCAGACCTGCCCCAGAGTTCACTTGTAGCTAGTCCACCAAGTTACCTTTGTCGTGAGTCTAAGAGCCTTTATGTAACTACTTGATCTTTCTGTTATGCCATGAGGTTGCGTTGCTTAAAGGTAAATGATTTGTGAGTAAGAAAATAGCACTCAACAATGTTATATAATAATTGATTCTTTTAAAACTGTGAGGCTCTTTCTTTTTCTACCCATCTTAGAACCAGAGTGTGCTATCACCTTTTAGTGCACAGTCAAGCTTTCAGAATTCACCAAAAACATCATTATTATTGACTTAAGAAGGGCTTGTCCATGTCCACACATAATAATGCTTTTTTTTATATTTAATGGTACATTTAATTTTAAGTCACCTGGCCTTGATACATAAATGAATCACTGAGAAAAATGAGCAGGTGGAAATCACTCTGGGAACATTAGGCTATAAGATTTATTTCTATATTAAGACAATAACCAAGTGAGACCTATGTGTTAGTAAAATAGCTATTGAATATATTTATTTTTTAAATTTACACTTTCCTGCAATGAACAACCCAGAGGATGGAGCTATACTTCCTGTATCACTTACTGCTGAGATTGTCATGATTTCACGATGGTTCTGTAAGAGTATCTGAGATGCTTCTTTCTCTCTGAGTAACAGGATCAGGGCACCAAGAAAGTGTTTAAACTTATGGACCATGAAATGAATAACTGATCTTGTTTTCCTCCATGTATTGACTGCTAAAAATCTCAGGGGTGAATATTTTACGAAGCCCTGGAAAAATATAGAAATCACACAGATATTTTATGATGTAGGCTCACCTCTGACTACACCTCACTCTCACTTTCTTTATCTTGGCTCATATTTCTTCTGATTGTCTTAGAAGAATGAATACTTCCATAATAAAAGTGTTAATAATACATGGTGTTTGAGTTTACTGTCTTTCCACTTTACAAAGGCATTTTCAAAACATTGTCTCAGCCAAGCCAAAGCCTCACCATTGCTGTAGCTTTTAGATTCCTGTGTAGAAATCTCTGAAAGGAAATAGAGTCCAGTGGTATCTAATAGGGAAGGCCATTGCACCTGATCCTTGGAACAAAAATGGGGACACAGATTGAACTGCAGAGAACAGGAAATATAGCTGCTGTGTGCACTGGACAGCAGCCAGCTGCTTCAGAAGGAGCTCTGAGCTGATACTGCCAGGATACTTATCTCACAGTGTGCTGCAAGCAAAATGTATTGTACCCACTGCCTTAAACCAGGCATCCGCTCCTGAGCTTTCTAAGCAGCCCCAGATGACCCTGAATTGGAAACTGTCCTCAAAAGTGCTAACCCCTGAGTGCTGTCTGCTGATTCCCTTCCAAAATGCTAGAGAAGCCATTACAAGAGCCTTATGTCATTGTGACATAGAGTTATGTGCTTCCAAGGAGACACTTAGAGCAAATCTCCCTGAAAGAAGTCATTGTTAATCTTATAGGGTGGTTTGGTTGGATTGACAAACACCTAGGTGGCTAGTGGAGCACATATCTGGGTGCAATTGTGAGGACATATTTAGAGGTGATTAGATCATGAGGGCTCTGATATATTGGATGGTTCAATTCATTGATTATTTATAGCATTGTGCCACTCTTAGTAAGAGATGGTGAGACTTAGGCAGTGGGCTTATTTGATGAATAGGAATCGCTGGGTGTATCCTGGTAGGATACATCATACCTGGACCCTGTTTTGATTCCTTTCCTCTATTTCTTGAATTCCATGATGGGAAATCCTTTGCTCTACCTAAGCATCCCTACAGTGACAGACTAATTAACCTTTGAAACTAAAAACTCAGGTAATCCCCTCGTTTTGTTCTTGTTACAGAGATGAGTAACTAATGTGTAGAATTGGTTCCAATAGTCGAATCATTGCTGTGTTTCGAACACTGTGTAGACTGCTTTGTAAGAGGGATTTAAAAGAGTTTGGAGAAAGAGACTAAATTAATATTAGAATGCTATAGGTAGAGATAATTGGCAATTCTGGAAGACTCTGGACCCAGACTGCTGGAAGTACTGTGAGCAGTGAAGACTTGTGCAAGTAGGGATAGAGAGCTAGCCCAGTGGCTGGAAGACTCCCTACACCAGCAGAGTACCTGAATATGGTTCCCAGCACACATGGGGTAGCTCACAGCCACCTGTAACTCCAGTTTAATCAGATCTAATGCTTCTAACTTCTGTGGACACTCTCACAGTTTAAAGACCTTAAAAAGTAAGTTTGTTTGATGGGGCTTTGGACAGTAGTAAAAACTTTAGGAATTAGACAAAAAGTTCATATTACAATATGGAATAGAAATTGTCTAATTTTTCCATGTCCTAAGATTTTTAAATGAATTTAATTTAAATGAATTGAACTTAAATAAAGAACTCTAGAAAATAGAAAGTTGAATATAATTTAGTACTTGGTGTAGTTACTGCTCTCTCCTTTTAGCCATGTTGACAATTGTTTCAAAAAGCAGACACAAAGTGAAGGACAAATATTGTGCTCAGAAAATGAAATCGATGGTTGGAATCTGTGTGCAAAGCATCAAATGCCAACAAAAAGATCAGTTCCACCAAGGAGAACCATGTCCTTTTCTTGGGAGTACAACAAAGATGACTCAGACCTGGCCAGACTCTATCTATTACAGGCTGCAGGGTGCAAAGTTGTCAGTTCATGTGATAGTCTTTCCCTTGAGTATACAGTTTGTCTGGAGTCCCTTCCTGATAAGAGGCTGCTTTTCAATGAATATTCTATGTTCAACACTCAGGTATTCAGAAACAGATGTAGCTTTAAAACAATTGGGACTAGGGTGATGTTCACACTGGCAAATCATTTGACTTTAACTCCATTATGTTGGCTTTGCAAATGTGAAACATGCCAGAGCTGTAGAGGCTTTCACACAGATTCCAATGCAAGATCTGGGTGCCTAATCTATGTATGACAGGACTTATACCCACTTAGATGGCCTTTAATATAGATATGTATATAAAAGCAAGATGAATCATAAATGGCTGTGGTGACTTCAGGAAATTAGAGATACTGAAAATGCAATGCCTTCTAAAGATGACCATAGGACACAAATGCAACGTTAGAAGAGAGGCCACATATTCTACAACTCAATGACTCTGAGCAAGAGCTGTCTGTGACCACTGGGCCTCATATAATGACATCATGTGTACATCAGATATTAGCTATAAAGTTAAAAGGGCTAGTGCTTGCTCTGTTGGGTCCAAATCTAACTTTGAACTAATCCTTCTTTGTTGTTCTCCTGCTTATCCCATTTGAAATCGAAATACCTACTCTGTGACAAGCATACAATTGCATTGTATTTTATAAGGATTCACACCTTAGAATTTTCCTTAAGTATCACAGAAGACTTTGGATTCTGTCTTAATTAGGATTATTATTGCGATGTTGAAACACCATGACCAAAAGCAAGTTGGAGAGAAAAGGGTTTATTTTTCTTACAGTTCCACATCACAATATATCATTGGAAGAAGAGGGGGCGGGAACAGAGAGGCAGAAGCTGATGCAGAAACTATGAGGGAATTCTGCTTACTGGCTTGCTCATTGTGGCTTGCTCACATTTCTTACAGCACCTCCGACCACCAGCCCAGGGGTGTCTCCACCACAGTGGTATGGACCCTCACCCATTAATTAATTAATTAATTAATTAATTAATTAATTAAATGCCCTACAGTCTTACTTATAGACTGATCTTCTGGAGGCATTTTCTCAACTGAGGTTTATTTCTCTCTACTATATCTTATATCAAGTTGACATAAAACTAGGCACCAAAGACTCCAAATTTTGAACAATTAGAAAAATGTTGGAACTGTTAAGACTTTAGCATCCTTAGTTGTACTGTGTGGTCTTTGTCTCACAGGCAGATACGAGTCAGAATGGGGATGTAAGAGGTGGAATGTTTTGATTTGAAAATGATGTGTTTGAGTCTCAAGTTGACAGAATGGACTTATGATACTTCATCTCATTATCTACTTAATTGGATTGATCATGCCCAGAGTAGTCTGCACACTGGAGTGGATGCATCTCTGAGGCTGCTTCCTTTGAAGATGATCTCAGAAGGACACTGACCTAATAAATTGCTTGATAAAAACAATTGCATTATTGGGGCTTTGTGAACATGGGAGGTAGGATATGATTAGGGGAATTAGGGTCTTCCAGTATGTTCTGAGGTGGTGAATTTTACTTTGTCCCATCCCTATTTTGTTTCTCTGCTTCCTGACTACTATGATGTGGTTTGCCTTGAAACATCACATCTTTCCCATTGTGTTAGAATGACACCTTTGAAACTCTGAGCCTATATGAGTTGTACTTTCAGATATGTTGTCACAGGGAAGGAAGTGATCACAGGCAGGGCTCACACTGGATATTGCTTTGCACAAAGAAGTGAAATGCATGACAATAAGAAAGAGGAGATATCAACTTTATCCCTTCTGTATAAGGAAGGTCTAAGGGCTATGAGTCACTTAAATAGGTTGCACTAGCTTGGGTGTCTTATAGGGTCCCCGGGTTTTCCCATTTTCCTTGTTAGTTCCATATGCTCCTGATATTTCTCCTCATAGACTCTTTTGGGAACACAAAGCCACCATCTCTGGGAGCCTATTTTCACTTTCCTGTGTACCTATGTCTTACTCGGCACCCTTTCATTTAGGCATTTTGAAGTATGCAAAGTAGAAAATGTGAAGTTATATTTCCAAATGAGCATCAATTAGATTTCATATTTCCCATCATCTAGCATTAACACTGGGACCTCTGACTTGAAGCCAGTCTTTCATCCCTACATATTTTTATTCTTTGCTAGCATTGCTTCACATAGTTAGAAACTCCACATGGTTAGAGATTTCAATTTAGCAGTGTTATACTGTAGATAAATAATAAAATATTAATTTCCTTATTAAACACATTTGCTAAGTTTTCTACATTAATATCAACTACGACATAGTACACTTTGAATTTCCTGAGTTTAACTCAAGGGTTTGAGTTGGTTTTCAAGTTAGAAATTAGTAGTAAGACAATTATCACTTTGTTGGGGTAAATTACAGATTAGAATATAGATATGCTGATTTGTCATTCTTCTTTATTGCTCAATTGTTTAAATAAATAATTTAAAGGCATCAACAGCACCAATAAATTGCACCAACAAAGTCCTCTATGTGGTGTCTGGTGTATAAGGGCCTCTCTTTGTTAATCTACTTTCAAACATAATGTTTTAAAATCCAAGTCCCCTAACTACAAGATTACCCAATGAGAACAAACTTTGTTGACAGATGCATGACAGATGTGTGACATACACAATGCATGCATTCTTGCAGCAATTGCTTAGTATATCTTGGTGAGTGAAGGACTGGCAAATCACTTGGAAAAGAGCACATTCTTCTAAATTATTTAGATAAGCTAGAGTATCTATGCACATCCACTTACTTTTGCTCATTGAGAAGAAATGTAACTTAAGTAGGATTAACAATTTATGGAATTTATTTAGTTCTTGAGTTGACTGACAAGCCTGTTAATGTATTCCATGAGCTTTATTAATGTAATTGGAAAATATTCCACATGCCAATCAACTTATAATAAGTAATTATGTTCATAAATACTGTAAAATTATTAGCTTTTAATTTGATCTCATGACATACTTTCAAAACAGTTGCATAGATTTTTCTATTTCTAAAGGAACAAAACATACCACCAAGTATTCAGGAAGCAAGTTCTTCACTGCTCAGAGGTTCATGAACATCAAATGACCTTCAGAAGCTAGCACTATCTGAGAAGGAGTACAACCACTTTAAAAGTACTTAACGGTATAATACAGCCTCTACAGTAAAATGTTGAAAATAAACACCAGTGGATATAAATAGGTGTTAGGACAGGACATGCATCCTACTGTCCAGTTCAGACACATGGCTGTGACACAGGGCAGAGAGAATGAATTTGGGATACACTGAGATGTATTGAGAAATATAGCAATGGAAACCTACAGGTTGCAAAGGACAAGTCAATGTCATATCATGATTGGTTCATATATTGTCATCCAAATATTTCCTCTCAGAATAAAAAAGAGCTTGCCATACTTTTTCCTCTGGAAATTCTGATAGAAAGCCAAGGAAGAGGAGAGATTAAAAACGGTCCAGAGATGAGATGTGTCTGCGCTTTGCAATTTCGTATGCACTTTGAAGTCAGACCAAACCCTACCCTCCAGATTCCTTGTGTAATCTCCATGAAAAGATGGACTCTGCGCTGTAGATCTATGTCAGTGGTAAAGCAATTGCTAGAACACTGACTACCTACCTAAGACACCCATCTCACAAAACCAGGTAGAATTTTGTGGAAACCTGACTTTGAAGACCAGTATCATTGCAGAAGACAACAATCTACAATCTAGCGATTTGGTTTCCATTATAAACTGACTCCTTAAAACAAATTATACAACTAAGAAGTTTAACCTCATCATGACTGAAATATTTAATAGCAATTAAAGTTTTGTTTGCACTGAGATTCTTATGGTATATGAGGGAATATAGGTCATTTACAAATGGTATAGTCAAACACTGTGTTGAGGCATTAACCCATAAACCAAATACAGATCCAGCCTTGACTTACAGAGGGAGATTCGTGAAGACAGCAACACCAAGTCTCTCATTCAACTTTACCAGGCAACAAGCCCCAGGGTGGGACATGCCATCATCCATTTTGTTATTAATTTTACTAGTGATTACCACAGCATTGTTTTGAAATCCAGAGAGCAAAACATTTTCATGCAGACAACACATAAATTTACAGGACAAGTGCATCATGTAAGATACAAAATATGTATTTTTTTTACCCTCCCCAGATTAAAATCATCTGTTTTCTTGAAGGGCACTTGCTTTGGCAGAACCCGGGGCTCTTACTGCTAAGTATTAAAGGAGGACAACTGTTTTTACAGATTATTAGCTGACTAGCATGGTTATCTGCTGAAGCTCAGTCAGACATAAGGCACTGTGAAGAGCTTTCCAATTACACTGTATTTATACTTAACTTGAGTTATTCTAGAAGGTTACACTTTGCATTTTCACTCAAATGGGAGAGGAGAGAAAAATATGCAGGAAGGTTGGGGAGGAGGCTTTCAGAGTTACCACTTCACAATTCACAACCGTTTTACTTTTCAACATATCTGCTCTGGGTTTTTAAGTACTTATTTTAATGTATCAATTATGGATTCGCCAAGATTTATTTCAGAGATGACTCAAGGGAAGATACGAAATATATCATATACAAAAAATCATAATGTGGTGTTAATGGCCCTTGCCTGTTCTTGTAAGTGGGGATTCCTGGATTTAAATCGTCATTACCCTTTAATGGAACCTAGAAGATAATTCACAGGATAATGACAACACATTCTTGAATACTGGTAGCTGTTTCTGAGTCAACTCAATACCAATGTTAAATATTTTACATGGAAATTCCACAAGGTAGCCCTTCTGGAACATGGGTCTTTTACTGTCTCAGTATTTCATTCCAAGCTCTTCCCTCTCAAGGAGTCTGTCAGGAAACACTCACCTTGCACAGTGAGATGAACCTGCATCGTCCGCGGTGTGTGTTGGGTCTGCACCGAACAGGTGTATGGGCCATCATCTGTCACATCGACATTCTGTATCTGGAGGCTGTAGTCTCTCTTATTCAATGTAGAAATGGAAACTCGAGGGTCCACTGACCACTTGTCCGCTCCAGCAAAAATGATACTTGACCTGTTGAGCCAGGCACCCTTTGATGCTCCATCTTCCAAGTAACACCTAGACGTTGAGGGAGGGATGTAGGAAGGTAGGGAGAGAAGGAGGGAGAGGAGGAGGAAGGAAAGGAAAAATGATAGACTGTTAATCAAAATGAGAATGAATAACAGCATCGTTGTTCTGTGTGTATGCCTGTGCTTCTGTTCAGAGCCCAACTCTCTTCACATTCTTTCTGCTTATAGAATGTCTACCAAATATAAATAAAGGCCACATAAAGCTTTTCTACATGAAATCATCACATTTCTTTGACACTTTAGGAAGTAGAAGAGGTCTTAGAGTGTCATCTTTGAGCTGGTCTAGCTCTGGATGAAATGTACCAGCTATGTCAAGCATAAGAGCACCACATAGCTAATAATTCTAAGAAAACCTAGCAAATATCAAGCTTGTGAAAATGAACGTTGACCTAAAATTTACAAAGTATAAGCCATTTTTTACCAAACCACTGCTGTCATCAGTGTAAGGCTGATATTAGACCTTTAGTGACAGAGTTGTGCTGTCTTTTCAATAAAGTATCTACTAGGTTTATTTTTTTCCCTATGAGACATCCATTTATTGACAAACTGCTACAACACCCCTATTTATGGCTAGGGATGTACGTGATTCTTGTTCTTTAGAAGCTGCTGTCTAGTGACAAAGACAGACAAGCAGTCTGTTGTGAGTGTTCAGAGGAGAGGATGAATCAGTGAAATCAGACACAGGTGCATGAGAAACCCACGGTTCTCAGGCCCAGAGAGGGTGTTGAGGCTGGATATGGCAAGGCTTCCTGGAAGATGAGCTATCTGAGAAGTTCCGAGGGGTGTAAAGACATGGTACTGTAGATACCGCTCTGTGGGTCTTAGGGTTAGAGAGCCAGATATACTGAGTCAGAAATGAACAAGATGTATGTTGTAGGAGAGACAAACGACCAGATGATGGAGACCGAAGACAGCAGGCTTGGTGAGTTAGTGCACCATAAGGTGAAATCTGAAGAAAAATGCAAAGTCATTCTGAACAAAATTCAGAAACACAGTCCTATGTTCAATAGAAGCAGCAGGATAAGCCAGAGCAGAAGGCCAGGGTCACATGCCAGTGATTTTTGCTGAGGCCTGAAATGCGAGGTTCCTTTTTTTTTTTTTTTTAAAAAAAAAAGTTTGGTTACAAATTAAAGGCTAGTTTTCTTAAATGAGTACAAAGCACGGCTAGAGAGGGAGAACTCGTACATCTGAACAGTCTGACAGCATTTCCACAGAACGCCTTGGGGGAATTGAACACAGAATCTGAGATTGCTACAAAATTGCAAGTTGAAGGCAACTGGCAGCCACTACCACGTTTATGAAACTAATCAGGGGGTGAACAAGGAACAAGATTCAGGAAGAATCCAATTTGCAGTCAGCTTCCCCATCTGCAGAATCCAAAGCAGTCGGGGTTGTAAAGGTCAGTTTTAATTGAAAAGCTTTTCCTTATGTATTCAATGAAGAAAATAAAACCCCCTTAATGCTATAACTCAACAATTGCAGTGTGCTATTAATTCTTAATAATATACAGAAAGAAGATAGAGGTGACAGTTTTCTCATTAAACAAGATCATATCCATGCTGGTGTCATGTTGAACTCTCTACATTTAGAATGTGGCTCTACCAGTGATCTTTGTGTGACCTCTGTATTTCTGACATTTACATAGTAGGGTGCTTAACATGGCCCTGTAGGCTTAAGCTTGCTATACTCTTTATCCCTAGAAAATAAATCAAGATGTGTAGGTTAAATGACTTCTCCAAGACACTCCATTGGTGGGTGGGTGGCAGAACTGCATTTGCAATCAGGACATTTTTTAAAAAAAATCCATATCTGATGATGCAACATAGATCAAAGACTTTTCAAGATGGTTTCAGAAGTGAAAAGATGATTAGAATGTTGCAGATGTTACTGCGAGTAATTTCTTATTTACTGAATGTAACCGATTGCTTAACCTGTTTATTCTAAAGAAAGCAGAAAATTAATTAGGAATGGGTATTTTGCCATGGAAGTCTGATTTGGAGACTCTGCTGGGCAGCTCCCTTTCTCTAGAGACAGGCAAAGCATTCCTTGCCTCTGACTGAGATCAAGAGGACTTCCTGGAGTAGCTGGCACATCCAGCCCTAAACTTCATCTGTTGTTCTGGTGTAGCAGAGGCCACCATGAAGAAACAGACGGACCTTTGCCAAGGAAAACAGAGAAATATATTCTGTTGTGAGTCCTTGGCTGGGAGAACAACAGTCCATTGCTGTCACTGGCTCTAAACCAAAACACTTCAGGACACAAGTTCAGGAAAACGAGAGTCAGACAAATATATGACTTTTGAACAGTTCCTTGCATTCCAAAACTTTTCTTCTCGATAACAACTAACAGACTGCAGCAACTAAAACTACCGTATATGGAATTTTACAAATGGACTGGTAATCAGGCTTAGACATGTCATGAGGGTTTCTAAAGTCATAGCATGTGGACAATGAATGCATATAGCTTTAAAGTTAAGGCAATGACTGTGCAAAATGCGTTAAATAGGCCAAGTGCACACTCACACTGTGTGTGTGTGTTTTATTTTATTTAGCATTAGTATATAGAGTCTTTGAGAGTAACGATAGTTTCTGGTTTTCCTGGTCATTCTTCCCTGTGCTGTCCTTCCATGAAAACATTTTCCTTTACAACATACGGAGTTAGCTGATGTGTTAGGAATTCACTAAGGAGTGGAAGCACACCAGGTATGGTGGAATGAGAGTGAGAGCCAGCTTAGAGACTATGATACATACTTACTCTTCTGACCTTCAGTAAGCAAAACCTTTTTTTTTATGACTCCTAGGGTCAACAAGTAAAAAGCTCCATAAAACCTGTTCTATATAGGATTTACAATGCAAATGGCATAGCCCATCCCCAGTTTCCCAGAAAAGGAAGTGGGAAATATTCTGACTGTGTGTACTTGTCCACAACACCTGCAGCCAGATTCCTTCTGCAGACAAGACAAGGGGAACCTCTAACATTTAAATCAGGTCAAGTCAAGACCTCTTGTTTCTCTAAAGAAAGCCATGATTCCCAGTGGTCTCTAACTCATCCTGAGTATTGAGGTATTTCTGACCTTGCCTGCTGTGCTGATTGTTCCTCTGTGGCTGTTCTCAGCCGGTCAGGAGCCAGCTCAGGGAGATGGCAAAAGTTATTTATGTCACAGGAAGT
This sequence comes from Grammomys surdaster, assembly GCF_004785775.1. Taxonomy (NCBI): domain Eukaryota; kingdom Metazoa; phylum Chordata; class Mammalia; order Rodentia; family Muridae; genus Grammomys; species Grammomys surdaster. The sequence continues at coordinate 2,753,990 of NW_021604730.1, forward strand.
CTTTTCCCCTAGCATTCTCCGTTACTAGTTCCATATTTTACTAGTGTTATCACTAAATTACTTAAGGTACATATTGGCTACATCATGTACCACTTATTCCAGAATCTTCATTGGACATGTAGTTTACTTGACAAAATAGAAAGAGGTGTGAAGTGATAGTCAGTCATGAGGAAAAAGCAGGGGAATGTCTAAGCCATTGGCTCTTAACCTTCCTAATGCTACGATCCTTAAATATAGTTCCTCATATTGTGATGACCCCAACCACAAAATTACTTTGTTGCTACTTCATAACTGTAGTTTTGCTACTGTTATGAACTATACTGTAAATATCTGATACACGACCCCAAAAAGGGGTCACAACCCATAGGTTGAGAACCACTTGTCTAAGCTGATCACACACTGAAGGATCTGAAGTAAATCACAACAGTACCATTTGACTTGAGGAGCTTTCCACGCCAAGGGATGCTGTGTGGAATGTTTCAGACACTTTATATCATCAGATAAGTGAGTCAAGTGCTACTTTCCTTCACAGATGTGGAGAGAAAGAGACAGACAGCTTGAGACCTGAACAAATGATCCATGAGTCACAGTGTTATAGCCTGTGGCATTGTGGACCATTCTGGTTCATTCTGCAGGGATATGCAGATAAAGGAAGGGACTGGTAATGTGAGGATGTTGGCGTAGTAACAGGGTGATGTAACACCTATTCTCTGACCAAGTGTGAATGCTAAGTGCAGTAACCAGAGTAAGTGATACCTATTCTCTCACTAAAACCTCATGGTTTTACATCTCTGGATTGTACTCTCAGGATCCCTTTGAAGAATAGACAAATATTCCAAATAAAATATTCTGGACTGAACATGTATTTTATTAAGTATAATATGTCTTTCTAGAAAAAAAAGTCTTTTTTTCATTTAAAAGAAAATGTGCTAGACTACTGGCTTTGTAGAGAGATAAAGAAAGAAGCCCCCAAAATACACTCATCAGCACAAGCTGTGTTAGCACCACACCAAATACCACTCAGAGGCTAACATTACCAGTCAGTCAGTGTTTTTCATATTCATAGTGACAAACATCTGGATATTGGAAAATATACAAAACATGAGCGTGACATATTCCACTTTGCCTCAGCTGTTAATCTTACAAATCTAGGATGATGAATACTTGGCTCCTCTGAACTCTTTCAAGAAGTTTCCTTGCAGCTGATGTTAAGATGGGAAGGTCTGGGCTAGGTGGGTATGAAGTCCTAGCTGTTCCCACTGGTGTAGCAATTCTAACAAATTCTGCTGAAAATACTGCCCCTGTGGGGATCAAATCCTGAAGGTAGGAATCTCGGAGAGCTCAGTGAAAATTAGCTTAATATATTCCTATTATTGTCTAAAATTCTGCTAAGAAAAACGTCCCGTGGCTAGGGAAGAACAACTTTGTCATGTTGAGGCATCCCATCATATTTTGCCATGGATGAAGGCTGATCAGCTCTGTAAAGACACAGCTCTGTAAAGTCAGCTTCCTCACGATGTTTTGATTAACGAGAGGAAAGGAAGAAGGAAAAATACACCCACTTCCAATGCAAACTACTTGAGAATGACTGTAGTGAAAGGGTATACCAGTTAACCACACTGCTCTCTTCATACCCCAGAAAGCCTTCCAGATGAACATCTCCATGTGTTTGTATCACAAAGTCTAAATGTGTCAGAGAATTTTCAAAGGCATGTCAAATTTTACAAAACCCTATACAATCCTCATGGCAACTTTCTCAGGCATTATCGGGTGACAAGTACTTTTCTAAGCATATTATTATCTTTCCATTCAGAACTGACAAGTCTTTGAGGTTTGTAGGTATGGCCTAAACATTACCACTATGACCATCTACAGTGAGAAAAATAGTCACAGAGGAAAGGAATAATTTCTAGATGGCATGCATATAAAAATCTGTAATAGATAAAAGTATCATTAACAAAACACATGCATATTAAGCCTCTAGCCCTGTACTCAGTATTATTGATGGGATCTGCACACTTACTATTCATGGGAATTATACCACATTAGTGATGTATTTGCTTCTCCAATAGTATAAGGAAAAATTACTAACACAAATAATATTGATTTCTTGTTCTGTGAAAGAAGAAAATCTATATTGTATATATTTTATTCAAGTTATTCTTTGTGATAATCTTTTAAGTATAAATGGGCAAAGAATTGAAAGCCATAATCTTTCCCTTCTATTAGATTCAGTATATCTGGTTTTATGTTGGGGTTCTTGATCCACTTGGACTTGAGCTTTGTGTAAGGTGATAAATATGAATCTATTTTCATTCTCTTACATACAGACTTTAAGTTAGACCAGCACCATTTATTGAAGATGTTTTCTTTTTTTCCACTGTATGTTTTTTGGCTTCTTTGTCAAAGATCAAGTGTCCATAGGTGTGTGGTTTTACTTCTGGGTCTTATATTCTATCCCATTGATCAACCTGTCTGTCTCTGTACAAATACCATGCGGTTCTTATCACTATTGCTTTGAAGTACAGTTTGAGGTCAGGGATGGTGATTTCCTTGAGAAGTTCTTTTATTATTGAGAATTGTTGGCTATCCTGGGTTTTTTGTTTTTTTCCAAATGAAGTTGAGAATTTCTCTCTCCATATCTGTGAAGACTTGTGTTGGAATTTTGATGGGGATTGCATTGAATCTGTAGATTGCTTTTGGTAAGAGGGTCATTTTCACTGTGTTAATCCTGCCCATTCATGGGGTGGGGGCAGGGGAGAAGCCCAGTGGGCCAGGAGAATGAATGGAAATAAGGCCTGGGGTTGGGGGTAGTGGAAGGTTGGAGGACCCTCTAGAAAATACCAGAGCCCAGGGAGGTGAGAGACTCTCAGGACTCATTGGGGATGACCTTAGCCAAAATGCCCAATATTGGGGAGAGGGAACCGAAAGAGTCCACTTATAGTAAATAGACAGGGCCTCAAGTAAAGGGGCTGGGTTACCAACCCCAGAATTGTTCCTGTCTAAAAGAACTGCAGGGACAAAAATGGAGAAGAGACTGAAGGAAAGGAAGTCAAATGACTGGCCCAACTTGGGATTCATCTCATGAGGGGACACCAAGTCCTGACACTATTACTGATGCTATGATGTGCTTACAGACGAGAGCTTGGCATGGATGTCCTCTGAGAGGTCATACCATAAGCTGATTGAGACAGAGGAAGATACTTACACTCAACCATTGGACTGAAGTCAGGGACCCCTATAGTTGAACTGGGGGAAGGACTGAAGAAGCTGAAGGGGAGAGCGACCCCGCAGGAATACTAGGAGTCTCAAGTAGCCCAGACCCCCAGACCATAGGGAGTTCCCAGAGACTGAGCCACCAACGAGGAGCATACACAGGCAGGTCCAAGGCCCCTAGCATATATATATAGCTGAGGTCTGCGTGGTCTGGCCTCAGTGGGAGAAGTTGTGTTTAATCCTCAAGAGACTTGAGGTCCCTGGGAAGATGGAGGCCTGGTGGGGAAGGGGATGCACCCTCTTAGAGGTAAGGGGAAGAGCAATGGAGTGAGGAACTGTGGGAGATGGGGGCTGGGAGTTGGGGCAATGACTGGAATGTAAATAAATAAAATAATTTTTTAAAGGAAAGCCATAATCTATAAGCAAGAATAATTTTCCAAACATCTGAAGTGTTTCCTGTATTGTGCATTATAGGTAAACAAGACTAAAATAAAGTGTTGTAAGTTTTTCTAGATTCTGCTTCATTCAGAAATCTGTATCTCAATCGTTCCTAAAAGTTAACATTAATAAATGATAACAGGTTTATAATCTTATGTATCATTGAAATGTATAATTTAATCATGGAATCTGCTTATCGGTATTTTGTAGTAGAGTACTGTGTTACAATGTTTCAGAATTTTCATTATTTAGAGGATCACTGAAGCTTTGTTCTGGATTAAACCAAATTTCCAAATATTCTGTGTTTACCTAGACTTATCCTCCGTGCTTATGCAATAACACATGTTAGAATATTTTGCCTTCACCTGTCTGTATTTATAAGAGATACTGCCATATATTTAGGGATCACCCTGCATTATTTGCAAATAATTCACACAACATTTAATTTCTCTTAAGTAAAACAACTAAGAGCGATGTAAAGGACACCTTAAATACTCTGAGTAAAGTAACCAGGAAATTATCAACGAGCAAATGAATTCATTTCTTTTTTCATGTTATAGAAAAAAGCATTGCGTTCTGATAACAAGGATGTTCTCCTCAAGTGGATGGTCAGGGTGGGAGAAGACACATGATAAATGCCTTGCATAGTATCTCTCTCCCCATTTGCAAACAGCCTGAGAAGCGGGTATTAGCACCACAGATCTCAGGTCTGTGTGCACAGGCACAGGGAATTACTTAGGAGAGGAGACTTTGCATGCTGGAGAAGCCCACTCTAGGCTCCCTGTTCTGATGGCTTTAAACATGTCTCACATCAGACATCTACACTTTAAATTTTGAACTCAGTGAAGCAAGCTTGCTTTCTTCCCACGTGGACTCAAACGTGAGATATTCAAATCTGGAAGAGTGCCAAGTCTTTTGCTAACTAGCAGGTGCTCCAAACCGCTGCGGGGATTTCTGTCTGCTTTGCTGTCTCCACGGCAGATGCTTCTGCAAGAAGTTGGACTTCCACCTCAGGAGCTATAATGCGGATGCATGCTACATTCAGATGCCTGCAGGAGGGTTTGTCCTATCAGGGGCCAGCAGTGAAGGTGGAAAGCCAGAGCTGCAGTTCTGGGTTGCAGGGAAGCCTTGCTGTTTCTGAATTCTGTGTGGACCTCACTCCAGGTGCAAGTAGCAAAAGTAGAAGGAGCACATGTAGTAGCTTCTGTCACTGCATCATCTGCCTTTGCGTTTAAACCATTAGATGGGTTGCCATTGCATATACGGAAGGCCAATAAAACAAGCAGCTTGCAGAGCATGTACAGACACACTCTACATGCCCCAAAGAAAACACTACTTTTCAGTATCTGTGAATATTGATGTTGGAATAACAAAATGAATTCCTTTTTCTTTTACCTACAATTTTTCAAGTAAAAAGTATTTTGAGTGCAGATTTCATTTTATAAACAAGAATGACTCACAGCATGAATGATTAAAACCAGCCTTGTAACTGCTAACTAAAGGGCCATTAATCCATATTTATCTGCTCTCTAAAGAAAATTAAATAAGCCATAACTCAATATGAGCTATGTCTTAAAATATAAACCAGGGGGAACCACACAGAGGGAAAAGTGGTTGTGTGTTTTTATTATCAAAATGGACTTCCTGGAAACCATTTAAAACTGATTATATCCCCTCCCAAATTAAAATAAAACATAAAGTTGAACACAATCTCAAATTTAAATTTGATTAGATATTATTTTTGGACAAAAGGAAACTGTTTTACAGAAGCTACTTTTCCTCAGTTTTCTCACCTGGGCCATGGGGTTGCTAAGTATCTGCTGTCATTTGGACTAAGTTAGTCACTTTAATATATCAGGATTTAGCCAGGCGTGTGCATGATGACAATTAAATATGGGCTACATTGCCTTTCTATCAAACATTAGGTTTCAAAACAAGACAACATTACTCTATAACCTATAACAAAATATGTTATTACTATGCAAACTGTGTACACTCGTGAACTTGATGTCTGGAATGTTTACCCCATACCACGACCTTTTCAAACTTTTCAAACCTATAATTTCATATTACTATAAATATATCCATTTAAATTTTTTCTCACTTTAAGTGAATCCAAAGCAGTCTGAATAACAGTGATTTGATGTTTATTTAACACTTATTTTATAAAGTATATATATAATTCTTACTTCCAAAGGAAATGTTAGGTGGTTTATTATATTTTTTTTTGCCTCAAACTTAAAAGTCTTCAATTTATAATACATAATTTACTCCTAATATAATTTTTTGCTTTTTAACATCTTTTATTGATGTCTATCTTCTTGACTCTAAAACTAAACACATAAGTCAGTGTGAAAATAACTCTGTGATCAAAAAAAAACCTAAGACAATAGTGCAAATAAAATGAATGTCTTATTATTAATAGTAAATAACTGATCAAAGCACATATATCATGGTAAATTTTTATTAAATATATTTGCACTTTAAGAAGTTAATAATGTTCCAATTAATAAGGACATTTATCTGGATACATGGGAGAAAAAAGAACTCCTGAATTTTGCTTATGCAAAAAAGGGCTCAGAATCAAATCTTCCTAGATTTTGTGTCTGTGACTGGAAACTGGGAGAAAAACTGGTTTTGTAAGTTAATCTCTGCAACGGGTAGACCTATCTTGATGCTCCTCATGCCTTCTACATCCTAAGATCGATGCAGTAACACTTCTGTGGTTGGTGTCTGTGCATTGCGGACGCTGGTCTTCCAGCTGAAGGCCCCAGTGAATCTGTAAGGGATTCTTGCTAAAACTACCCCTAGTATAAAATGTCCTGCAGCCTCCAGTATTTACCATTTTAATGCCAGTGTCCTAAGTCTTCTCTCTTGAATTTCAACCCATTTGTCTGGCACGAGTGTCTGCGACTCAACTCTTTCTGCTACAGAGGTTTTATGAAAAACGTCTGAGAAGTAACGTGGGAGTATGAACCGTCTCACAGGGGGACTTCCAAGTGGGCTGTGCAATGTAGGACTAAGTTCTTCTCTGGAGGCTGTGGATATCTAAGAGCATGGTGCTGAGTACACAGTAGCTACTTTTCCTTCTTCTTTGCTGGCTGCATATTTGCCTCTGGATTTTCTTGCTTCAGGATTTACTTTCTGCCTACACAGGTGGGAAAAGAGCCATGCCTGGGGGTCATCCTCATGACTGCCCACAGACCGAAGCCACGCCCTAGGGCACTGAATGAAAAACACCACGGCCCGATATTCACACATTTGGAGACAAGCCTGAGGTCGAAGTTGCATTTCTGAAAATTAAAATACAAGTGGAGGTACTGCAGCCTGAGCTGCAATTGTCTATGCTTCAGCTGTTTAAACTTCATCCACTTGGATCTGTATTTGATTCAGACAGTGCGATATCGTTATTGTTTTCCCTATAACCTCAAGAAACTGCACCTTGGCAGAATATTCTTATGGTTTTGTCCTTCACTGTTTCTACCTCGGGGTCAGGGTTCGTTCATTCATAAGGAAAAGGCAAGTTTGTCACACATGGCCTTCACATCCACCCACTTTCCTTGCTGAACATGCTGATAATCACTTCAGTATAATTTATAGTTAGTATAGCACCTATCTGAGCAGTGTAATTAACTGTATAAAGGCCCATAAATGATAAGTTAGGGAAGAACAATGGATACTGGAGGATTTAAAAAAAACAAAAACTACAAAACATCATCGCTTAAATTGAAATTCTTTTCCTACTGAAGTATTCTTATCCTCAGATGCTGTTTTATTGTTGAATTGGCTTCCCATGTAAAGGGTCCCCATACTGTATTCTCAACAGTTCTCTACCTTGGCCATTAATCTCTCCCAGGAAGCTGTCAGAATCCTTTATGAAAATCGAAATGTACTGTATCCACTTTTCTTATCTTTCACAAGGCGTTATTTTGAGCAGCCTGGCAAGTTGGTTAAGCAGGAACTGCAGTGTAAAATCACATTAGGAATCCAGCCACAGTCATATTCTGTTAGTACACCCACAATGGTCTCTGATGGATCGATGTAGGCCTATTGTTTCTCACTTTACTTATCTCCGGGGCTCCTTCATTCAGGATTCTGTCCTAATTCTAAGCGCTCCATGGGTGCTGAACTGTTTAGACACATTCATTTTTTCCTCTGTCTCCAATTGGCCTCTGTAATCACGAGCCTTTGGAAGAAACTACCATATTTTCTTCTCCTTTTAATCATTAGTTGATAATCTTTATGTGTTCAGTATTTCAGATCAATTGTGTCCAGTTCTTTCAAGGCTTGCGTCCCTTCTATGTGTGTCAACCATGAAAGGGGGATAGGCTATAAAATGTAGACTTTATGGATACCTAATAGATTTTAAAGTGGCATTTTATAAAGCTATAAATAAATGGATGGATAAAATTTTCCTTTGAAATACACACTAGTCCAATAATGAAAGGAAACTGGTTTTGGCAGATTGTACTTTTGATTTTGCCAAATGCCAAATTGTCCTACTCATAATGGAAAACATTTGCCTGCCATCTTTAGCGATGGCCGAAAGTCATCATTATCTAACAGATGCTGTGTGGCCCTGGCAAGATGAGTTTGGTCATCACAGTGAGGATATGTGGGCAGAGATCCTCAAGCTCCTTTTCTTTTTTTCATTTAAACAGAGGAAACAGGGTAAATCAAATGTACTTTTATAATCTTACAGAGAAACAGAAATATTTCAAATGACTGGCAGTGCTTTCTAAATTCATTCCCACTTCAATTCCCATAAGTGATTTCCCTTTGAGGTCTATGTAAACAAACCAAAAAAATTAAAAGAAACAAAAATATGTTTTGTTTCAAATACACTGATAATTCTAAAGGAGCCTAAGCAAAATATCCCATGGATCACTGCAGCATCCTAAGGTGTTCCAAGGTTCCAGGAAGGTGGCTCGTGTATCACCTCATCAGAATGAGAAAGCCAACTAGAGAATGAGGCAGGTAATGTGGCTGCCTGTTGGTAGGAATCATTATCAGAATGACAGGTGGGTGAGTAAGCATGAGAAACCAAAAGGAACACAGATGACTGGAAGAAACTAGAAAATGTAGTTGTGTGATTGCAATATGCCTGCACAGGACGGAGAGGGAGGAGCAAGGACTTAGGATCCTAACACCTGTGTGGATGAAAGCCAGATGAATGTACATGTCACAGGTTTGAAATGCTCTCAGGAGGCAATGAAGATGTGTTCAGGATAGATAAGGGACGGTCTTAAAAGTGTTCGTGAAGACATTTTAAAAGATAACATATAAGATGAATGGGACAATAAACTAAATGGAATCTAAATTTTATAAAATCATTAAGTGAAGCTCTATCATCGGTTTTCTGTACATTTTTTTAAAAAAGATTTATTTATTTATTTTATGTATGAAAGTACCCTGTTGCTCTCTTCAGACACACCAGAAGAGAGCATCAGATCCCATTACAGATGGTTGTGAGCTACCATGTGGTTGCTTGGAATTGAACTCCAGACCTCTGGAAGAGCAGTCAGTGCTCTGTTTTCTATGCTTAAAGAAAAGAAGATTCCAGAGCTATGGGGAGACTTTCCCAGTATAGGATGATCAGAAAACATCAATGTTATGGATGTTATCTACATCAACCTAACGATGCATTAATTCATCTTCCTACCCACCTACTCATATATCTATCCATCTGTCCATTCACTTGTCCATCCAACCATCCATTAATCTCTCCATCCATTCATTCCAGAATCAACTTTGATTATCTCTACCAGAGCTTCTGACAGCCTGGATTATTTGTCAACAGCAACACAATTTAAAGAAGTTAAGGCTGGGAAGCCATAGTCAAGACCCAATGGTTAGTCCTGAAAGCTGAAAGGTTCAATGTCACACAGAATGAGCAAGTAGAGGGCACTATAATCGGTCAAACATAAATATGCAGAAGACACTTTGAATCACAGAGAGTCGGTGGGTAGAGAGCCAGGCACACACAATTGCTTTCTTTTCAGACTTCAGAAGAGAGGAATGCATGGGAATTATCTACAGTAGGTATTAATATTACCCATTAGATCACATATTAGAAGCTTTACAATCAAAACTTGAAGGTTTAGCACATTTAATGTTGAGAAGAACAGAAAAATTGTTTCAACAACAACAGCGAATAAAGGAAAAAGTTCTTAAGAAGGCACTGTCATCCTTGGTGCCTTCTGAATAGAGACCCCAGGAGACAGACTGATGGCATCAGCCAGAAGAATTCTTCTTGTGCTGGTACTCAGAGTACTCTCAGTGGACACCTGACAGTGTTAAAGGGAAGATAGTCACTCGGCATGTGGAATGCAGATGTAGTGACAGGAAGGCCTTCTCCATCACTGATCATTTGATCATCTTTTTCAAAGGAGTGGACCCATGCACAACAGGTCTGAATGGCTTTCTAGTCTCTGGTGTCTTCATTTCTTTTTAATGCTTTTAAGTTTGCTTCTTCTGGTGTGTTAGTTATATACAGTGGGTATTAATTATAGATAAAACCAACTGATGAGATTATCCATGTGGTTTGAAGTATTTGAAACTGCACATTTCAAATGCCCTGTTTGCCTTTCGTTTCATTGACAAGTATTATTTGATTCTTGAGAATTTCATGTTAAAAATGTTGTTTACAGTGTGTCTTCCACATCTTATATTATTTTCAGTAAAGGTTTATATATTTTAATTACTTTTATGTCTTAATTAATTAATTAATTAATATTTTACTTCCTTTTTTAATTTGGGTGTATGGGGGCAGGGAACCATCTGAAGTCATGGAGTTTCTCTAGTTCTTTACAGCTGGGTTCTTGTTGATCCAACTTTTTGAATCTGCCTGTCTCCACCCTGTAATGCCAGGATTGCAGGTGCCTGCATACAGGCAACTGGAAAAATCAAGTCGTTAAAAATAAAATCCATACCAGCACATCTCTAAAAGTACACCGTGCAGTCATAAACCAATGCTAATAAAAAACACTTCTGTCTTGTACCTGTCAATCACACATCATGAGGGTTGAATAAAGATTATCATCAATTTTTCTATCACTTACTTTATGAAATGTACTTAGCAAAGCTCTAGACACTATTCAAATATACAAAAGTACTGTATAAAGTTAGTGTTCCTACTAAATTTCACTAAAGAGCAGATGCCTCTTGAGAGAACTCATAGCCCAGTGAAACAAACAGGGTGGAATAAGAGCAAGAACCTGAAAGTAAGTACAAAGAAATCGGAGTTACTGGTGCTTTCTACCACTGTCCAGAAGAGACCAGAACAATCTTTAAGGAAACCCATCTCCCTCAACACCACTGAGATACTCACTGTCCTGAGTAATAACTATATTTAAGACTCTGGGAATGAACCCAGACTTACATAGGGGAAGTCAGTTCACAACTGCCCTGAAAGTGCACATAGGAATAGGCAATACAGCACAGCACAGGAGCCAATGGTGCAGAGTCTCCTTCATTCCTTCTCCAGCCACAGATAAAAGCACCTAACCCTGGGCTCTGGACCTGTCTAAGAGGACAGATCTCAGGCTTCCAGAAGCTTGGACAGAAGCATAGCAGTCCCCAAAGAGTGGACAGGTCTACATGTGTGCACTCACATGGATTTGCAAGCTGCTTGCCTATTCACCTGGCACCTAAGACAATGCAGGCCAGATTCATCTTGCATCTTCCCCAAGGAACAGCCATCAATGATGGTGCAGAGGTCTGGCTTCAGCTTTAGCACTGAAAGAATAAACTTCAGCATTTGTAAGTACACTTTTATGTTTACCTTCCACCCAGAGTTTATCATTAAAACCATCAGCATCCTGTCTGTCAGAACACTCCAGTAGATGTCAGCAGCCATACCGACCACCATGAGCAACCCTCCACCGATATCAGTCAACTGTGGTCACACCAGTATGGTATGGGAGCCTGTGCTTGCACACACTGAGCCTGAGTCACTCCTTGTCAACAAGTAAGTGTTGACAACACTTAAATGGGTACATTTGGTTCTCATGAGTATTTCCCAGTAGGCCAGTGTGTTGGAGACAGAACCTTGTGCCTCATACTGAATGCTCGCTAGGAAAAAGCTAGGTCTTTTTAAACATAGTAATAATAAACACAAATAAAGTAAATAAAAAGATGCAAATTTTGTCAGCAATTGAGGTCAGATCTGAAGGTGAAGGTTTCTAAGTCTCTGAACTTCAGTCACACCATGTCCTGCTATTTCACCTTCTGTGGAATTTAATGACTACATAAGAGCATTTGGTCTAAGGTACAACTACAGAGAAGCGAGACTTTCATTAACACCATGTGTTATAAAGTAACTCAAAAGTCGAACCTGAAGGCAGGGACTCTGATTTTAATCCTGGTACCATTCTTACTAGGAATCTGATGCTTGCAACCCTTCAACAGCTATATAGGATCAGTCTTCTCCTGAGGACATTCATGGAATCATTATGAATGATGTGTGTCTCTGAGAGACCAGCAAGCATCACTTTGAATTATTGTTTCATGCAGATAAGTGAATGGAAATGTTGTTCCCTCCTTATAAATACTCACATCATTTAATAGGGAGATATTTATGAGGTTTTTAAAATAGAAAGAAATGACACAAAGTTATTCCCTTACTTCCTAGACTTCAAATTCAGCATGGGAGGCAATGCAGAATTAGTTGCTAGGGATGGGGCGTGCTGCCGTAAAGCCATGACTGTACCTGATAAACACTCCAGTTCTGGTTTCATCTTGCCCATTCACCTCATTTAGAGATTTAGGCTGGAGAGAAGAGTAAATTGAGTAGTCGCTGCACCAAGACTAAATCCAAAGTAAGCCGCATATCATCCTGTTTGCTCCACACAGGTCATCTTAACTCTAAAACCCGGTGTCATAAGCACCGACATAAATCCCAAGGCGCATCCAAGCAAAGAATTAGTTCGGGATCCATGAAAAAGAACTGAGCCAAACTGAGTGTTATTGCTTGTTTTATTAATTAATGTAAATTAGTGTAGGGATTTATAGACAAAAATATAAAATAGGCTTGGGAGGAAAACTCAGAAGAAAATCAGTGGTTGGCAATGGTGAGACCCTTGGTTCAATTCTATGTTCTGTCTCTCTCTCTTTCTCTGTCTCTCTGTCTCTCTGTGTGTCTCTGTCTCTGTGTGTGTGTCACTGTCTTTCTCTGTGTCTCTGTCTCTCTGTGTCTCTGTGTCTCTGTCTCTCTGTGTGTCTCTGTCTCCCTGTGTGTGTCTCTGTCTTTCTCTGTCCCTCTGTCTGTGTGTGTGTGTTTTTGTGTGTTTTGTGAAGGCTAAAGTTGTTTTACGTTTAAATTACTGTGCTATAAGAGATCTATAAAACAACAATGGCTCTAGCCTGTAAGCACTATTTGCTCAAGGACAGACAGATAAAACTGTAAGCAAGCTCCACTTAGTCAAGGACAGATAACTTCTTGGAATGCTGGGGGATGCTGCCCATGTAAGATAACAAGCCATGTGTTTTCACTTCTGTAAACCAAGGCTAGCTGCCCAACCACAGAGGCTGTGCTTGATCACTTAGAGGCAGGAGGTATATCAGGATGTATGCTTGCCCCAACTGGACAAAGACAGGAAGTACATAGCCTTGTGGGTTTTGCCGTTATATACATCTGCCTATATTAATTCTCCAGCATTCTCTTGGGTGTGGCAGTAGGTAGCACTTTTGCTCACTGAGCCATCTTACCAGCCCCAGATTCTGTGGTCTGAAACAATAGCTGTATGAAACTGATAAATAACTAGGAAGTGCTTATACCTCCACAGTTGAGCAGAATAAAGTATATATTTTAAAAAGAGGTTTAGAATACTAATAGATTACAACTGCATATGGTTAAAACTGTGCTCAACAAATAATGCCAAGACAGCAATCACACTGAAGATGTTAACTGGGTTTGAGACCAATTGAACATATCCACTTATCTCAATGTTAATACAAAATTATTTAACATGGAGAAAATGTCCATGTGAATAAAATATTTCTGGCCAACATTTATGTGTAAACAGCATGTTGTATCTGGGTTTGTCAAGCTCAAAGGGAGAATTCAGAAGCAAGATACACCTTTTACAACAATCCCCCTCATCGCCATTCTGACTACTGGTTAATTTTCCTGAAATTCTGCTTCCGTTACCCAGTTCCCACTATCCATCAAATAACCCCTCATGGCGCAGAGAATCAAATTCAAGGGCATTGTCCTGGAATTGACAATACTTTACAGCCTGACTCTTATTTATTTTTGATCTATTTTACCTTAGAACCTTTCAAAACGACCTTTATGTAACGGACAACTCAGTCCCGAATAATTACCGTACAGAGCCGTTAATGATGGATTTCCCTGAAACATCTTTATTTTATTTGCCACACTTTAGGGCTTCGCTGATCCTTTAATGTCCATTTTAAATCCCTCTTTGAAGTTCTCTTTTCCTCTTGTGCCATATGCAAGGCATTTCTACTGAAGTGTGTGTAATTAGTGTAGGTCACGGAAGAGCTTTCTAGGAAGTTTCTATCCACCCACATCCATGGAGCATAGATAACCAGGACATTTTACAAATAAAACTGCTAGATGGATTCATCTATCACACGTCTTTCTACTATGTTTCCCTTAGGGTCATCATGCTTTTTAGCAGTGCTATGGTTTGAATGTAAAATGTCCTCCCTAGACTTGTGTGTTTGAATACTGGTCCTCAGAGGATAGAATGTTTTGGGATGCTGTGGAACCTTTCAGAGTTGCAGCCTTGCTAGAGAAAGTGGATCACTGGTGGGGAGGGCTTCAAATTTTATAACTCAGATCCACATCCTGTTCACTCTCTGCACTTTGACCAGGGATTAATGTGACTGGCTTCCACCTTCTCCTGCCACCATGTTTACCACACAGAGGACTGCTTCCCCTGGAGCTGGAAGTCAAACTAAGTCCTTCCTCATTCCAGCTATTTTTTTGACAGGTAATTTGTCATAGCTACAAGAGAAGTAACTAACACACAGATCTTCTGTTTTCTTATCTTTTACAAATCTGTATATTAACCACACATTTGCCATTTATGCCTGATTTCTAACTGCAAATAAAAAGGTGGGATTTCCCTTAAAGCATCTGGATAAAAAGAAACGGGAAAGTGAGAAGAAATAAGAAAGACTTGAGCCTCAGGGAGTCCAAGGTCTCTCTTGGTGGTGACCTGAGCATAGCTCTGATTCACCATTTTTAGCATCTGGCTGAGTAGAGAGGTGAGGAACAGGAGTTCTCCTGGCAGGGTCTTTTCCCTCAGCGCTGTTTATGCTTTAGCTGCAGTGGACAGGAGGCTGTTATCTGTGTGACATCATCCTTGTCCTCTCCTCTTGAATTAACTCTCAATTGGCATTGCAACAATATTGTTATTTTTTGTTTTTGTTTTAAGAATAAAAATCAGTTCCATTATGTCAATAATGATGACCAAAACCAAAAAAAGCACTTTTTTACCTGCTGATACTCTCCCTTCTATTACTAGTGATAACATGTTGGTCTCTAATCTATGCTCACAGTTAAGATGACCCTCAATCCCAGAGCTCTAGAGAGGGGCTCTCACATCATGAGCAGAGAGTACACAGATCACAGTCATCATTTCTGTCGCATATTACTTCCTCCCTTCAAGATTCTGCCAACTGTTATAAATGTCCACCATGTTACATTGCACTTTTCTTTTTCCTGGCTAATTCTTAACAAATTACAAATGTCAACAAATCTAGACTCTAAATGAGTTCCTTCCCAAAACATTCTGTTACTTTGACAATATTAGTTACTGGAGAAATGTATTTTTAAAAATTAATGTAAATTATTTTAATACAACCCATAGGTATTAAGACACTAGGGTTTTCTATTTTTTTTTTAAATCTGATCTATTTTAGGTCTAAATAAACTGAACTGACCATCTAATTTTGCAACTTTTTACAAATATTTATTTTTACGTGTGTGTATACTTGTGTACTCTATGTGTTCAGGAAACTTGCAGAAGTCAGAAGAGGGTGCTGGATTCCCTGGAATTGGAGTAACAGGTGGTTGTGAGCTGCCTTCTAGGAATGTATAAAATCTGTTGCTACAAGGGACACAAATGAGTGGATTCTATCACAAAACTTCTAAGTGAATGTACAACAGATTTTAAACATTTTTCAAAATGTTGAATGTAGTCCGCCCTTCCTTGTTTCTCTCCCATCATGTGGACCTCAGGGACTGAACTTCTGTCCTCGGGTTTAGATGTTGGTCATTTTGCCCACTGAGCTACATCACCAACACCTCCCTCCCCATTTCTCAAATTTTAATTTAATACATTTGCAAAATGTCACCATTTTCAAGTCCCTTAGCTGGCTGGGAGTCAATGAGATGATGTTCTCAAAAATCTCCAGCAAACCACAACCTGCCTCCGAAGAAATCGTGGAGAACAGCAGAAGTATGTAGTCCAGGTTGAAACCAATTATCATTCCATGAATTAAAAAGCCCTCTGATCTTTCTGAGCTCATTTTGATGTATTTGAGAGCATTCCATGAAGCTAACTTGACATCATGCTCCTGGTGTCATGGTAATCTCCAGTCTGGGGATGATCCTGATACTGTGCACAAGAAAGCCACGGATAGAGAAAACAACAAGGGTGCTGTCGTCACGTCAAAGCAATGATTCCATGAAATGCGGGGTGCCATGTCTTTTTTTTTTTTTTTTTTTTTTTCCGAGACAGGGTTTCTCTGTGTAGCCCTGGCTGTCCTGGAACTCACTCTGTAGACCAGGCTAGCCTCGAACTCTCGAACTCAGAGATCCGCCTGCCTCTGCCTCCCAAGTGCTGGGATTAAAGGTGTGCGCCACCACCACCCGGCGTGCCATGTCTTAGAAAGAGATGAACCACAAAATGTCAGCACAGGCTGAGGGAAGCACGTCCTATTACCGCCCTTTCTGGAGGTCTGTGTCTAGTGTGTACTTGTCAATACTAAAGGTTAGTCTGATCACTAGCATCCTTTAAAAGGTTATTTGAAACAAATGAGAAAACATGATTTCACTTCAGTTTTACACGGTTATGTCAGGGGGGTTGGTGGGGGAAGTATATAATCAGCATGACAAAAAACCATGAGGGTAGCCTTGATGTACCCCCCCCCCAAATGATTTCTTCCCTTATTTAACTACCATTTAACAGTCTCTCACATAAAATGAGCAGGAATGAACATTTACAAAGGAAATTAAACTCTCTTGATCTAGCCTGGTCAGTGGTCAGGCCGCATAAGTGGGGAATTAGCCTGCAATCATAGATATAATGATACCACATTATAATGAAAATCTGCCCTGGTTGGCTCCATTCAATATACTTAAAAATCCTTTAGAAATTAAGTTGCACCTATCTTTCGGATAATGATATGTTAAATCAGATCTGATTATTGCATTTACAGATGCTAATTTGGGAGGATAAAACTGGCTCTCATGTATTTTTCTCAAAGGATCCACTGTTTAAAAGCCTGGATTTTTAGCTTGTTCTTTCCACATTTTCTAAGTACTTTTTCTAACTCTGTCTTTTTCTCTCCCCTCACTTTTGAAATAACTTACTCCACTAAACCTAGTGCTGAACAGACATCAGAATCACACACAGTTTAAAAAAAATCACCACAGCAAAGAGACCTCTAGAAGTTTTAGTTTTAAAAAGAAGAATGCCTGGGATTGGGAGATGCTTGGCATTCCATAGGACTTCTTGTTCTTGCAGAGGACCTGAGTTCTGTTCGCAGCTCCCAAATCAGGCAACCAAGTCTCAACCTCTAAGGAATCTTCTCGCATCCATGGACATACATACACACATGCACGTAAATTTTAATCCTTTGAAATGGCAAATGCTCATGAGAAAAAGAAATAATGCAGAAACAACCACCAGTTGAAACTTTCAGTGTCCTTTCAATGAATTGTTTATTGTTTCTTGTATATATTCCTAAAACAAAATTACATGAACAAAATATTCTTCTATGCATACACTCATTTTAAAATGCTAACATAATAAGAACATCCCATGTGTAGTGGACTGTAGACAGTTGACTTTTCTCTTTAAAACATCTAACTCAGTGATGACAGGCATAATTCTGAACAGCTTGCATATGGGGGGTCTTTTATTCCATGTGCCTGAGTTTTCAGCCACAAACTGAATGTAGGAACAAACTTAGATAGTCCATTTATCGACCAGGGTGCACTAGCAGGAGGCAGCCTGGCTATGAGGCTATCCAGAGTCGCTCTGTCTAATATCACTAATAAGGAGCACTGAGAACCTTTATTCTGTTGGGTTGAGGCCAGTTACTGTGTAATAGATTGTAGGAGGAAGGTGACTCAGTACCCTACTACACAGGGGTGAAGCTACTAAGGCTGTGTGAACATTTCCCTCTCTAAACTGACTTCTCAAATGGTGTGTTAGTTAATGGTCTCACCACTCTGGTACTTTGGAGAATAATTTATGTTTATGAAGTGACACACACACACACACACACACACACACACACACACACACCCCATGATGCAATTATCTGGATATTTAGATTTTCGTGTGTGTGTGTGTGTAAAACAACAATTATAGAAGGAGAGGTCATGAATTTGAGAGAGTAAGTGAGAGACAAGAAAGAAGGAATAGGAGGGTAAAGGAGAGCAGATGATACAAACACAGGCATGATGACTTGAATGAAAATGTCCCCACAGCCTCATGGTTTGAATACTTAGACCCCATTGGTGGTGGTCTTTGCTTAGGTGTAGGAGGTATGTCGTTGCTGTAGGAAGTATATAATTGGGGCCTGGCTTTGAGAGATTAAAGCCTTGCCCTACTTGGAATCTGCCCTCTGCTTTGTGCCCAAGGTTCCAGATGTAAGCCCCTGTTAATTGAAATTTTACATATAATTCTCCATGCTATAATAATTTACTTTAAATTAATAAATAGTAAATGGTGCAACACAATCCAAAATAATCAATTAAGTAGAATATGGAAACTTGCATTTGGGGAAATGAATTGAGCTCAGCTCAATATATTCAGGAGAGTCTATCAGGATATTAATCTTTATCTTCCCTTCAATATCAGTTTCATTTGATCATAGAAATAAAGCAGAGATAGGAGAGAAAACATCATTCGATATGTGAAAGCAGCAAAGGTCTTGCAGTATGGATATGGACAGGCTTATGTATGCACATCATGATAAACATGTCTGACTTGAGAAAAAAAACACCCTGCCTGTCAGCACATTAACCCAGTAGCCATGCAAAGCACCAATGCAGAACACTAACCTGATATCATCAAAAGCCAGGACTCAACCTCAGTCATTCAGATATTACAGTGCCAGACAGCAGGAATAATGTTCTAAGCCGATGTGTGTGCAAGTGTCCTGGATGTTCTAAACTTCAAAAGGAACACTTCCTGTAACATTCAGGGAAGTTACTTCTTGTAACCTGTTAGGGCAACAACTTTTTTGAATGACAACTACATTTGTGAACTTATTTGAGTTAAGATTGGAACATTACGTTATTAATACATATTTTAAAACAATAATTTAGATTTTATATGTGTATAGGGCTGGAGGGACAGCTCAGTGGGTAAAGAGCTTGTTGCAGAAGCATGGAGACTGAATTCGATCCCAAAACATATAATGAAGCTAGATGTGTGGTGGTTAGTTTCAGTTCCAGCACTGTAGAGGTTCCTGAGCTAGTCATAGCCAAACTAGGTATCCCCAGGTTCCTGTGAGAACCCCGGACTCAGAAAACACAATGGGAGGTGTTCCCAAAGATGACACACAAAGATGACTTCTTGTTTCCACATAAATGCATACACAAACACACTGACACATACACACATGCATATGCATATACACAGACATATGCATAAACACAGACACATACACACATGCACACACACACACACACAGACACACACACACATCTATACATGTTTATAGATTATCAGAATAAGCCCTGTCTTCTCCCCAACCCAGGGCAAGTGTCTTGTTACCTTTCTGCTGTATACCTTCTAGAACACAATTCCAATTCCTCAAAAGCTGATGTTCTTGTGAATGCTGTGCTTGGCTTTTTAAGTATAAGGTCTATTTGTCTCTGGCTTACCAGCACAGAAATTACAGATGCCGTCATCATACCCAGATTTTCTGCATGTTTGCTCTGGGGAACCAAACAATTTACAGACTCAGTCATCTTCCTAGCCATGAGTGTATATATATAAAGTATTTTGCAAATTATAAATATTCAATTGTATCTAACTTAGATAAAATAATTAAGTGGTCTTTTAAGAAGCCAAGTGTATACAAGATCTCAAGGCTAAACCTTCTGTGAAACAAAGGCACTTTCATACCCTGCTGAAAGTAAGCCCTGTCTTGGTTACATAGGTGGAGAAGTCTTAAGCTCCTATATGATGACAGCCAACAGAGATGGTACATACTTCTCAGTCTGACATTCTACTCTGTGACAGAGAAGTAGAAATTAATGCAGCTAAAAACAACTATGGTTTGAAAGCCTAGAAACATCGGTGAGTATGCACAGAGGACGTGAGAAACAACAGCATGTAAAATCTACATAACAAGCTGGGAAGATAGCTCATCAGGTAAAGATGCTTGTCCCAAGTCTGACAATTCGAGTTCAATCTCTAGTACCCACATGGTGGTTAGAGAGATCTCACTCCTGTATGTTGTCTACTGATTTCCATGTGCATGCTGCTGCACGCATTGACACGCGTGTGCATGTGTGCATGTGTGCACATATATACACAGAAATAAATGAACAAATGAATGAATAGATAAATAAGACCCTTCATAATGTTTGATGGGATTATGCTAGCAGAGAGCATGCAAGTAATTTTTCTTATGACTTTATATTCTGTAGGATAAATCTAGGCTCAACCAGCTGGGTTGTTAATATGGGACAAGAAATAATGGGCTCTGTTTGTTTCTCTTTCAGAGACTCCAGATGAACTCAGAAACTATTCAGGCCCGAGAGAAAAACAAAAAGTTCTCAACTGATGTAACAGGGTCTGACAAGAACACAAGAGCAGAGAACACATTATTGTGCTGAGATTCACTTACAGAAAAGAAATGAATGGCTAACTGATATGACGCTCAAAAATTTCAAATAAATGCCACAACCCTTCCAGAAATGTACCCAATGGTAGGGAAAGGCCACATGGGGTGGTCCCTATTACAGCAAGTGGCTAGGAGAAAGGAGATGATAGTTCAACCATCATTCCCAGCTACCGATTCCTCTCCTGTGCCTCTCAGGAAGGTTGGGCCCATGTTTTATATCACTGCAGAATTTTGTGGAAAAGAGAAGCTCAACATTTTATTTTTGAAGAATACGTTCATATTTTCCTTTGAGTTAATTTAAAAGATGTGCATGATTGAAATTTTACAGAATTTTACAACACAGCAAAATTAATAATTGTTTATAAAATAATTTCTCAGTGACTAACAAGCCTAGCTTGATATATCCCTAATAAAGCAAATATATATGTATATATATAAATAAAAAAAATAT
>NW_021604730.1:2775261-2792101 GCF_004785775.1 Grammomys surdaster
CTATCCTGAGGATGTGCCAGCTCATATTCTTCCTTTGTGTACATGATTTACTTCAATGTAAATAATTCCTAAGTTCATATTTTTTCAGAGTGTTTATAGCACAAACATTTGGTGGCTTGTTGTGTGATTATCTTCAGACCACGTGACAAATAAACCCTGCACAGATGACTCGAGAAGTGGCAGCACTGACTCTGTATAGTGCTGATGGCCAGTGTTCTCAGGGTCACATAATAACTGGTTTCACTCGAGATCCATATGCTGAGATGGAGTCGTGCGCAGAACAAATGGTGGTCAGTTGCACAGAAGACACAGCTGATGCTGTAACTGTGGAGAACGGCCTCAAGCAAACTCGGCAGGTTTCTCAGGTTGTCACGATCAAATGTGCTTCCAGGATGCCTGGTCCCCTCACTAGCCTAACATTTCAATTTAGTGGTCTGCTGCCCTTAGTAACTCTGGGGTGTTACTGTCTTTCCCTTTAGAAATTAAATGTGTGCAATTGTAAGTCACATAGAAAGGGACTCAGACACATATCACTGAGACGATCAACTGTCCATTGCAACAAAGATCTACAGAAGAACCTGCTCGAGCCACCATTAGAAGGACCTACCCATGGCCATTCAAACCTCAAGTGAAATACAGGCTGGTTTAAGTAATACATAATGTATCCTAAAGTTAAAATACAGTGTTAAGTGACTAAATTTATTGTGTCACTAAGTGAGATAAAATCTCACTACATTTCTTCCATAATTATTTATTTAATAAAAATGCTTACAGGGGTTCATTAAATATCCAGTGGAGACACTAGAGGCAGAACTATAATGAAACAACAAATAGAAACACAATGACACTGATGCTGTACTCAGAGATTCCTAATTTTTATAAGGAAACGTATTCCTCAGTATTATTAGGGAAAGAGACCTACCATATTGAAACATTATTATGGGAAATAGTCTTGAGAAAAAATAGAATTAATGTAGGGGTTTTATTATTTGTTTTTGTATAGAGGAAGTTTTACAGATTTAAGTGCTAGCACAAGACTAAACATTTTTCAGATAACACTCAGGAATGTAGCTGTGTTAATGCAAGTGTATCTGCTATTTTCTAATTAAAAGCAGTTCCCTTTCAATGTGTGTAAAATTGTCTGTTGGACCCATGGCTATGCAGTTTGGCAAAGCATTTTGTTTTTTATATTTTTTTTGTCAAGAGATGGATGAATGACAGGTCTTTTGGGGGGCAGTAATTGTTTTCTCATGGAAAACAAGCTTGCTGTATTGAAAATACCATACATTAAAAAGTTGCTCTCTAACACAGGAGAAAGTGGCTTCCTGCTAAGATACTCAGGGCAAATTCTCATAAGCTGCTATACTTTGAGGCCCTGAATCTCCCATGGAAGGATATGTTTACCATCCTGGGGAGAACTAAGATTGTCTTCCATTGAGTTGTGTTATATAGACATATATCATATGTCCTTCTTCACACACCCTGGGTGAAAGCATGTGTACATTGCTTCTGCATAACAGTGGATATAGGTGGTCATGACCAGGAGACTTAGCCAGTCAAACTTTTCCCTTATTGCTCTTTCATGAAGATCCACTTCTTACCTCTATGCTCTGGGTTTGGTGCTTCAAAATACACAACTGGAATAGATATACACGGCATGAGAAAACATAAGCATTTTCCCATAATTCCTGTAGCCTGATTAGGAGACTCTGAGGTTATGAAGAGGCAAGCAGAGACTGACATGATAGATGTGTCACTGATTCTCAGCTGCTCCCAGGAAGCCCAGATGTTCAAGAACAGAGAACCAGAAATTCAGAATAAGGCCTTTGGTACTAGATGAATACAGTGAATCATGCATTACTAGGCACATATATATAGAGATATTGTTCTGGCCTCAACTTGTCTTTCATTCTGCCTTTCATTCTAATAATTCTTTACTCAATATGTATTCCAGTGGCAGCTGCTGCTCTGCTGTATAGCATGCATTGAAAATGTACTGAAGAGCTATCTTAAGAACACCTCTGAGAACTTAAAGGTTTATTCCCATGCATTAGAACCCCATTACACATAGCAGGCCGCAGCAATGGTCAGGATAGGTGATGCCATCAGTACCACAGGAGAACAAGGTCTTCTCATCAAACCTATTGCAAGACACCAGAAAGGATAGTCCTCTCGAATGATTAATGTGAAGACACAGAGGGAAGAGTGTTGTAGGCAGGAGATGCCTCATGGGAAAAAGCCTGGAGGTTGGTAGAGCATAGGCTGTACTTGGGAGTACAGACAAGTCTTAGCACAGGATCTCAGCAGGAGCCAGATCCTCCTTGGCCCTAATGGACCACCCATTCTAAAGATGGTCCTCATGCAGGGAGCAGAGATTCCACTTTAGAAAATTCACTCTAAATTTATAATAATACTGTACAAGTCACATGATCTTAGACATTCTTAAATGAAAGGGGGGGGGGTAGATTCAGCTAGGTCAGTGGAATAATTATGAAGTGAAACGTATCCTGAAGCAATCACAAGCACAGATTGGAGCAGACTCAGAGGAAGTCCACATGACTTTAGAGCCCACACTAACACAGTGAGGTGAAGCAGCCATCAACCTTCTTGGCACTGAGTTCAGCTTACAACTTCAGATCTGTACTTAATATACAAATGGGTTCTTGGGAGACGTAATGGCTTACGTTTTCTGAGAGGAAATGATTCTGGTTTTCCAAAGGATGGGCACCAAAAGATTGCTTCTCTGGAAGCCTCGATGAAGTGTGCAGATTGGTGCCTCATAGAAGTGAGAAAATAGTATACCTGATGTGTGTGCTTCGTTCCAGGAGACTCAGACCCTCACTAAAGCCAGGTACTCTTGGTCTGAGCTTGAATAAACTAACACTTGCCCATTTCCTTCTTTGTAAAACCGGAAAATGACTTAATTCCTAATGAGTGGGCTTTTAATTATTTGAGGCTACGCCTGTGAAGTATACAGGGCTTGAGTGTGTGACTCGGGTGGATCATGTTCCTTCTTACAACTGGAGGAGGTACACAGGGCAAGAAGGGAACAGAAACGATCAACGGCTGTGCTTGATCCCAGCCCAAAGCCAGAGGAGTGGCAGAAACGTTCAATGACCCAACACATTTTGTTTATAATCCATCACATCTAGCTTGATACTTTTAATTAAGTTCATTTGCAAATGACACGCCCCATACCACTGAATGTCTGAATATGTGGCTTTATTGTCAATTTAATAAAGTATTTTCAGTCTTTAATTAGAACATAGCCATGCATTTTTAGGGAGAATCACTGAGCCCTTAAAGCTATGTGTTGCGCCTCTATGACCATGCTTTCCAGGCTTGCCAGTATGTCTGCTAATGCTAAATCAGTGACCCCTGCCACTCCTTGGCTACCTTCACCTTGGGAGGGCAGTTATAACCCACTGTCACACTTCACAAAAGTACTCACAGTTTATATAACCCTCTTGAGTCTGTTTTTTTTTAGGAAAATAATAGCGTGGATGACAGAAATGAACTATCCACTGCTGCACAATTTACCATGGAGTGTTGCATGTCATTACCTCAGGAACACGCAGTATGGCAATCACTCTGAGCAGTGATAACACATAATTGTATGCTAGTCATAAATTATAGGTGAATGGCAGCCCGAGCTAACGAGTGCCAAGCTGCAGAACAGGCACTGTAGTGATTAGAGAAGATGAGGTCACAAATGCATTAATTACTGATATATTACAAAGCTTTTCAAATTTAAAATGGCAGATTATAGAAGTAAACCCAAGGCTGGGACACCTAGATCAACAAAGTACCTTCCCTAAGGAAACCTTGTCATCAGGAAGCTCAGAGGGGTTAGTGAAGGAAGAGGGGATGGCAGAGAAAAGTGGCAGCCCAGACACAAACAACCATCTGCAGAGACACTTTGTTCAAGAACATTTCTGCCAGATTTAATTTATTTTGAATCAATTTAGAAAGAAGTTGGTTATATTTAATCTCATTTTCCCCTTCTTTTGCAACTTAAATGTTGTTCTCTGATGTGGAAAATGTCATTCTCTGTTGACTGGCCACAAGTACCTGTTCCACTAGAGGAGATTTCAAAAATCTTTTTTTTAATGCCATAATTTTATCATTTTATTTCCTGTTTCATAGAGATGATATATTCAACTGGTACACTCAGGGTGCTGTGAAATTTCTATTTATCCAGATACAGCTGGACTCTGAGGTAATTTATGAGTCAGAACTCAGACTAGTGACCACATGACTAACCTCTCCTCCTCAGTAGACATTTCATTTTAAGATATGTTATATAGTCTTGCAGCGTATTGTTGCTTTTTTGCTTCAAAATCTGAAACACAATAACTACGTCTTCTTAATAGTGAGTTTTAAAAATGTTTTCTGCAAAGTCTCATAGTGGGCTCATCACAAGATGAATGACACTTGGACACAAACAGAGCCAGGGATGCAGAGTGTTGGGAATGTGAAAAAGTTTCTCTAATGTAGTAACAAAGAAGACAGTGTTCATAGACAGTTTTCAATCATTCTGAGTTCTCTGTCACCATGGGACGTTTCCTACCTGCTTCTCATAAACTGATTTTCTGTGATATATTAGAATCTGTCTAGTAATCATTTGTACAAAACAATGGTATATGTCTCAATGTCTCAGTGACAATGGCTTGTCTTAGAAACAAAGGCTTCCTGTGTTTGCAATCAGCTTTAAATCTTCGAAGTGTATGACCTTGCTGAAAAGACATTCCATTGCATTTCATTGCTCGTTTTTTATCAAATACAATTTGAAAACTTTCACTCAATGTTTTCTCACTCATAAAATGTGTAAGAGTGCTATCATAGATTAATTGACCTTTAAATAGATTAACAAATTGATCTTTTTTCTGTATTGAGTTTTTGTGTGCTGTTCTTCACCACACAGAGCATTTCTCTCTGTGTTCTTCTCTGTGAATGAATGTGTTTTTTTTTTTTATCAGCCCCTTGATAATGGAAACTAAGTTTCAGTACTTGAGTGCTTTTCCAGATGAACACAGTATCTTCAGTTGCAGTTGTCTCACAGTTACTTATGGAACAGGGCACAGTTAACATTTAACACACACAGGGCTACCCAAAGCTAATCTCTCATGAGGTCAGAGTCTGTTCCCTCTCCATGTCTTTCATCTCACAGACTGATGCTCTTAAATTCTTCCTATACAATCACCATGCATTGAGAGTCTTACATTCTCAAAAGAGTAGGAGAATGCAAACATTTGCTAACATACACTTGAAATCTTATGCTGAGATATTTAGAATGGATCAGTTGGAATGCATATATTGGTATAATACATTCATAATAAGCACTGTACTACTGGAATACGTTCTACAGACCAGCTTGTGCACAGAGGCATGGTACGACGATCTTTACATTGGCTCACTTAGTGTTCACAAGCATCTTATGATAAGGGGAGTTGAACATATCCAGTGTCTTGTTTTCATTACACATAGGAAAAACACAGAAAATTGTGTGATCAAGTTATTCCGTGGAGCTGCCATATGTGGTATGACTTGTCTCAGAGTCTGCAAGTATGTGTTGTATCATGATCCGAAATGATGTTTTCACCCATTTTATGTCACTGCCTCCTCAAGGAATATTGATATCATCTCATTAGCTTGGATACAAAAGGAAATTTTTTAAAAAAGAAATCCAAATGTTGGTCCTTAAAAAGACCGAATTCCTGGAATGCAGTAATAGTATCTTATCTGGACAAAGATTTCTTGTATATACATTTTAACAGTTTGAGATACTGGGGTAATGTCGCAGTGTCTGGTGGGCCCAGGATACAGTGGCAGTTCTATGTGGAACAGGCTGTCTACTTGCACCAAAATGAGACTGAAGGAAAGCAAAGAAAGACTAGAGATTTGACAGCAGGGAAAGAATGTTCCAGAGAGGCAAGAACCAGTGTGTAGAGGCAGCAGGTCAAGGTACAGGGGCAGCAGTGGGGAGAGTGGCCTGGACAGAGTTGGCAGGGAACAGCCTTCTAGATTCAGTTTGATTGTATATGTATATGATGTATATGTATACGTATGCGCATACGCGTATGCATACGTATATGTATCTGAATTATATAGTTTAAGACAGTGCGTAGGGCTTCACTGACAGGAGGACTAATGAGAGAATTCACTCTACAGCACGGTTTTTTTCCTGCCATCCCACCCCTCCCTCCACTTCTTTCTGTTTTCATTTCTCCTCTTCGCTGTCTCTTCCACTGTAGCAACTTATTCTAAACTTTATATTTTTCTTTGGTTCACTTATTGTCTACATTTTACTATAGGAATTTGGCCTTGCCCAGAGGCAACAGAGGCAAAAATATTCTTTCTTCTCACCTATGTGTTTTATCTCCTCCCCACAGATGCTCAGTACAGTGATCCCTTCTGAGGTACACCTGAGCCAGGTTCCTCCAGAATATCTACAGTATTGATTTCCACACAGTGAATTTTCTCTCAGCAATTATCCATTATCTGTTTGGCTGTTTAAAAATTATTTTGAGATTTTGTATCTTAACAATAGTTCAACCTAATTACACTACCCCTGATGCATAACACATCCTTATGTGAATAAATAAAATGAATAATGTGACAATTATGTTTATTCACCTTGAGGATTATAAACATGCTGGTATAGATCCTGAACTACATTATTAAATTTGTTTTTATTTGGATTTTAATAACTATTAAATGTAACTACTTTAATAACCAGTAGTATTCAAAATAAAAATATTCTACATACTGATTATGTCTAAATTGTAAACATAGTAGTCATGAATGCAGCACTGATAAAATTAACACTAAGATTTATAGAGTTAATACTGGCATGCCTTGATCTGCTAGGAATATTTAATAATTATTGAAGGGCAAGATATTTCTGAATCTTATATAATTAATGCTTCTTTAAAAAAAGAAATTAGCCGGTTTAATATTCAATGGTAGAAAAATCATTTTAGTGACATTCTATATCTGATTTCATTAGAGAGCAGCATCTCTATTTATTCCATAAGTATGACAGGCTAACACTGCTACATGTTCAGCGGAGTATACACTACCTTCTCTGATGTTCTTGATATTCAAGGTGGGGAGCACAATAGAGATATCACATTTATGGAGCTCCAGAAGGATGCTTGGCATGAGGAGAGACACTAGCTCGTTTCTTCACTGTCCATTAGTCCTCAAAGGGCTGTTTTCTAAGAAATTTATGTTGAATCACATATGACACAAGAATTATCAAGTTTAGTTAAAAGATATTTTATGCTTTCTCTAGATGACCACCTAAAATATTTCAAATGTTTTTGACTTGATGGCAAGGCTACAGCATGTATTCACGCTAATTTTGGAAGTGGAAAACCAATGGAACTTTATTTGGAAGTCACAGGGAGGCCATGGAAGTTCCTGTCCTGTCAAGCCCAGTGCTTGCAAAAATGTATCGCCTTTGCTTAAGTCATGGAGAGTTTATCCCACATAATGAGAGTGTGTCTAGGGACCTTAACAATCTAGAAAACCAAGGAGTACAGGAATCCTCTGATAAGGGCAGAGTAGAGATGGGACTGTCTAGGGATGTACTAGAACCATGGGCTATCCTTTCCTCCTACTCCTGAAGTAAACTGTGGGAATCTTCACAGCTCTGAAAGCATGGTCTGGGCCTTTGCAGACACCTCTGAGTATAGAAGAAACACACTGGCTTTCCCCATGACCTCTGCACTTTACTGTGTACTGCATGTCTGTGTACTGTAGCGTGTAAGCTGTCAGACACATTCCTACTACTTTAGTTTCTTTTCTTCAAAACCAAGGTTTTAAGTGGAGTAACTTTAAAGATAGCTTGCTTCTAGATTCTTTGAAAACACACACACACACACACACACACACACACACACACGCCATTTGTTTGGGGATAAGTAATGACATTGAATCATTCATCTGTTTTTTAGAAATAGAAAGTCTAAATTCTGGTAACAGAGTTCTGTCCTTCCTCAGCCCTAGGACTGGACTCTGTACTAATGGTTCCTCATGAGATGAGAACAGGTGTCAGGGAGGACACGTGCTGGACCATAAAATGTGATAAAACTCCAAATGTACCAAAAGAGAAGCTGATGTTTTCATTCAGACACTTTATTTCACTCACATGACCTCAGTATAAACTCAAAACAGTCACAAGCTGGCAAACTGTGGGGGAACACAGGAGCCCAGAGAGGAGACATAGGTAGGGGAGAAGGCATCCTTTACCTTGTTCTGAAATCTCAGGGGCAGATTTCCTGTGATTATGTGAAATCTATACACAGGGTCTCATTGGTTTTTATTTTTAATACCTGGTAAGTAAATTAGGATGAATGAAATTGGTGTGCTACTAGAAGAGCTGGCAGAAGTGTGTGTGTGTGTGTGTGTGTGTGTGTGTTAATATGTATGTATGATCATATATCTGTTTGTTAATATATATGTATATATGTATGTATGCGTGTATATCTGTGTATGTAATTATAGATGTATGTGAGTATGTGTGTTTATGTTCCTTATGTTATCTCAAGTACAGATACCTATTTATCTTTCAGTGTTTGGATGTGCATTGCTTCTAAAATGTTTCTTTGAGAGCACACTCTTTCCATGATTTCTTGTAAAATGTTTTTGCTTTCAGGTCTGTGTCTGTCATGGTTTCTGTTTTGTGCTGTGTTTTATTGAGAGGTCTTCTCTTTCAAATGCTTTAACTGCACTGCCTCTGAGATCAACAGATATATTTTGAGTGAAAAGTCACTAGAATCAAAGGAAACCTTCAATATATTTTCTAATAGATTTAAATGGAAAGCTCACATAAATTACTGAAAAGTTGAAAGCCAACATTTACTCTGTTCTGGTAACAGAGTAACCAGTAATTAGTTTACTCTGACTGGTAAACTAATTCTATAACTTATTTAGAAGTATTAAAATTCAGTTAACTATGGACATTTTATAATTACAGACACATAGGTCAGCAAGCTAGAAAGGCTAAAACTATAATGTTCCATTTTTCCATGGATTTCAATGTCTTTTGGATGATAAAGGCACATTCTCCTATCTCTGAGGTAAATTCACTGCCTGGGGGGAAATCTGGTCACTTTCAGATGGTCCAGGAGTAGATGTCATGCAGACTTTGTAGCTGAACTCTTTAAAGACTCCTCCAAAGAGCTGAATGTAAACAACCTCTACTTTTAGTTAGCTTTGTTTAAT
Source organism: Grammomys surdaster (assembly GCF_004785775.1). Lineage (NCBI taxonomy): Eukaryota > Metazoa > Chordata > Mammalia > Rodentia > Muridae > Grammomys > Grammomys surdaster. The sequence continues at coordinate 2,784,493 of NW_021604730.1, forward strand.
GTAATGGAAAGATATATAAAATACTTTTCTAAAACACACCCCACACTCACCACACCACAGAGCATGTATCTAGTTGCCTAATTTTACTGTCTTAATAAAAACTTCAAAGAATATTTTCTTTGGAAAAATTGTAGTGGAAAAATATCATAGAAAATAAATGCAAGGCAAAAGAAAGATTAAAAAATAAACACCAATTCTTAGCACTGGAACAAAACAGAAAACAATAAATGGGCACACTGTCTCAGATCACACAGTCGGTGTCTAACTTCGCCTGAGCATGTCTTTTAAGCAGTTTCTCTTGGCTGTTGCTGTTTGGAGTGAAGCAGGACAAGGTTGAGTGGTGGTCCTGATAGGGCCGCCCTGGAAAATCATCAGAACTAACTTTATTGATACTTCATAACTTAATAATACCCCACATAAGTGAAACTGTACAAGACACAGTGACCAATGTTTAAGTACCAGAAACAGTTTGTGTTGTTCTCTTTAAGCAAATAAGGATTAAATGTTAAATTAATTGAAGCAGATGTATCTTTGCCTTTAGGAACCTTTCTCTTTTTCCTAAATTTCAATTCTTTTCACCCATTTGTATAATTGTTTGGCTAGGAGTTCCTGAAAACATCTCCCTGTTTTGTATCCTGGATTCTGTGATACACTGCAAGGAAAGTGCAGATGAAAGAAAATGTCAGTTCTGCGCCTGCAACTGACACCCATCCACCTCAGTCTGTGACACTGTTTCCTCACTTCACCAAAGAGAGTGCCCACACCATCTGTCATGCAGGGCTGAGCATCACCTCAGACAACCCCAGCAAAAGGACTGCAGAAGTTTTCAGTTTAGTGTAAAAATTCTGGATTGAACATGGATAGTCTTTTAGTTAATCTCAAAATTGCTTGAAATGTTAAAAAAAAAAGACTAAAAATACATTGAAAAAATGAGCAAGACAGCCCAGTGTAGAGGTACAAGCTTGATCTGTAAAACAGATGAAATATATATATATATATATATATATATATATTTACACACACACACACACACACACACACACACAAATGTTCTTAGGGTTAGACAGAGATTTTTACAACCATGATTAAAAGTTCCATAATAATAAAAATAAAGTGATTCAGAAAAATAAACAGAAAATATATAATACAAGTAGAAAAGCTGGAAGACAGTTTAAAGCAATTGCATAAACAATGATGAGATTGAAAGTGGTACATGTATTAAATACAAAGTTTTTAAAAAGCTTTAGTACAAGACAGGTGCAGTGGTGGTCTTGTGTATGTTGATGTAGAACACTAAGAAAAAAAAAAGAAAAGAAAGCCAAGTGCAAACAAGACAGTAAAATGCAATATCAAAGGGCCATTGGGAGAGTAGAAATGCCAATTTTTACAGTTGTAGCATTCAAGAAATGTCTGGAATTGAATAAATCCCCAAATAGTACACTATGTCAATTATTTAGAACAAGGTGTCCCATGCAGGAAGAGACAGAAACAGGTGTTGCAAGCATAACTCCTGAGAAGCCATGATTAGCACTGGGAAGGCTTTTATTAATCTTTGGCTTTTAAGTGATGCATGTGGATTGCTTTGATAAAAGGAAAATTCTATCAAAAACACAGAAATTCAGAAATAAGCGATATCTTATAGGATCTGTGACCCTGTTCATCATGGGACCTGCATTGTTGTACAAAAGGCTGTGGTTTACAAAGATTACTGTAAATGCTCCATGTGTTAAAATTTCCTGTAAATGATAATAGGGAAGATATTATCTAAGTACCAACCAAAGCATGTTGTATGTATGTGACTTCATTCAGTTTCCATGAGAGCAAGTTAAAAGATTATGTAGTGTGTTTGACAGGTAGCCACCTGCTCAGCCCAAAGATGGAACACGCTGAAAGTCCGGTTATCAACACACCTGGCCTATAAGGATTTGGACTGTGGCCTCTAGTCACATCATTTACAAAATGAGGTCCAAGTCCCTTATATCAAAGGGTGATAAGGCTCAACTTCCATTATCCGAATAACTAACCGAAGGCTCAAATTTAATGTGCTGTGAACCAGTGCCTCCACAGGATACGTAATCTCATCCATACCAACCACCCATCCTGAGCCCTGAGCCTTTGCTCTCCAGTAGCTCTTATGCCACTCCTCATTCCGAAATGCCCTTCCCGTCCTTCACTTGGCTTTCTCTTCCCCCATCTTGAAGCTTTAGACATCTCTTCCAAAGGAGATCCTCCTGACTCTCAGACCAGGTTTCACAGTCTGCTTCTTTTAGCAGCAAAAGGAGTTAAACTCAATGCTGTACCCCAAGAACTTCTGTGTATAAACATGTCTTGCCTTGTGGTGTACTTGGAATTTAACAGAAAGAACAAAGACCACAGGAAAGCTGTCAGGAAAGTTGTCACAGACAACCGTAAGTTTCATGAGAAATAGAAGCTTCTCACAATTTTAGAATGTATAGAAAGGATATGACACAAGATGCTTTCTCAGAAATGTTTTGTTTTGTGGTTCTTTATGCAATGAAAGTAGAAGATGCATAGCCAAGTGGAGGATAGAAAGAGGTCTTAGGCAAGACCACCATAAATCAGAGGACTCCCACAGGGCAATACTAGCTGCATTTTGCTACTATGTGGGGTGAAGCTGGACCTTTGAGGACTGAGATATCATGCACAGAGCTGGGCATCTGAAGAATTATCCTGAGGGTTTACAGTGGATTACAATGGAACAAGTGATGACAGAACTGAAAAGATCACAGGAAAAGTATGTTTAACAGCACCATTTTAGACACAACAGGCTGCATCAGAGGAGGACTGTAGTGGACCTGCTCACTGAGTGAGAGACTTGCTTAGATTTGGAGAAAGCCTGCAGATGGACAAGTCATCACGACTCCAGGGCACAGAGGACACAACATGCAGCTAAGGGCATGGTTGGTGTCCAGTGGCTCCAGTCTCAGTAGGAGGTATAAACTGTGCTCATCTGCTGTGATCTGGACGGTAGAGACAGCTTTCTGGAGGACAGAGAGGGAGATGAGGTACACTCACTGTTTAATTCTTAATATAAACCTGGGACAGATCCATTCAGCCTTCAGTTGTATTAACAACTCACATATTTGAGCCTTCTCTATACTGGGGGGTCAGCAATAATATTAAATGTATTTTTTCATAAACAGGTTCTATAATAGAGTGACTTATGAGATTGTTACCATCCCAGTCTTATCAATCACAAAATGTATATTTTCATACATAAAAAAATGTAAAAGAACTCCAGGATAAAAAGTCAAAACTCAATACTGTCTAAAATCTTGAATTTTCAAAGTGAAACCTGTTTCTTCAAGTATGCAAACTACATCTCCACTCAAAACTGATATATTGTCCAGCTTTGAACCTGTAAATCAATACTGAATGTAAATACTTCTGTGAATTTTTCTTATCAGCAACTTCTATCAAGCTACATGGCACTTTCCTGCATCCCATATCTCCTTGATCAAGGAGCCAAGGTGCCTTCACTCTGACATGTGGTGTGGACAAGGGGTGAGTGCCTTTAAAGATTCAGTATAACTAACCTAGAATTCTGACTGATCACTTAAGTTACACTCTTCATGCCTGAAATTACACTGCTATTGATTTTAAAATGTCTGACATATTTCCCCTTTGTCTTTCCAGCTTTGTAACACTAGCGATGACATAGTTTACTTCCTTCTAACGATCCTACAATCCTTTCATCAATGCTGAGTATTTATCAGAGTTTCGTAAATGTTGACTGATTAGCCTGGAACGGGCTGCACAATATTTGGATACAGAAAATCTCCAAGTGGTTTGGCACACTCCAACAGAGGGACAGCCGGAACAAAACAGAATTAGCTAACTGACCTTTGTTCAGTTAGAAAGTGCCTGTTGCTGAGATTAACTTAAGAAGATAGCAGCAATTACAAACAAAGGGAAATTTATAAAAATGTATTTCAAGGGGAGGAGCTCTTGAGGGATTAACATCCACGCACAAGAAAATATTAGTACAGATGGGAAAATGAGTGTTTCTATATTGCTTGTGGACAACTGGCTGGCACACTGCCTTCAGTTCCTGGCGATATTCATATTGCTTTCATGAATTCTGAGAACAAAACAAAGCCCATGTACATGTTACATGCACGTGATAAATCTGACAGAACTGGTCAGTCATTCATGAAACATGGGACATTATCAATTGGTGAGCATTAAAATCATTTTGCAGTAAAAAGTCAGTTTTTTTCTGCTCTTAGGAAGTACCTGGAAAATTCAAGCAAAGAGATGAGTTGAAAATTAGAATTATTTCAAATAAGTCAGTCAACATGAAATTTCTATTTTATATTGATGAAGATACAGATAATTTGACATACATAGTTGGAAAGAAAAAAATAGCATTCCACAGAGAAAAAAGTATTCAGATTAAAATCTCAGGATACTGTACTGACAGGGTAAGTCCCTTTGTGTTATGGGTAAAGGGTGCTCCTCTTTCATTAGCAAGCATTGCAGAGTTCACTGCCTCCAAGAATCTTTGTGCCTGGATGTTCTGAAACATTTTATACCCGGCAAATAGAATCAACTGCAGTGTTGCCATCCCTAGTTGCCCTTGAAGTTTAGTATACATTGTGCTTAGCTTGCATAGTACTTCAGAAACAGAGACCTGGGGTGAAGTTTCACAGTGAGAAGTGGACAAGGGAATGTGCGCAGTGTCAGCAACGTCCCCACACATGGAGGAAGGAAGCATAGCTCAGCAGTGGCACTTAAATAGTGCACAAGTGCACTAGGCACACACAGGGTATTGAAATGTACAGGAGTGGGCTGTACTCTCCCCGTGCTTCATGTTAATCAATCAGCTTTTCCCCTGTCTATGACTTTCCCCTATTCGTAACTTCCCCTAAAAACTTCCCTCATTGTTATGTATTTTAACTGAAAACAGTCAACTATTCTTCAAATAATTGTCACTTAAATAAAGCATTCACAAAATTATTAAATGAGTGATTGAACATGACTCTTTCAAAGTTTTGTGTCCTTCTTCTGAGTTACAGATCTATCCTGCAGGAAAACATTTGGGGTGGAGGTCAATTATTGCAGCTACCGCCTATGGCTTACACTTCTCCCCCCTCTCTCTTTCCATCATCTTTCTTCTAAAACTCTGGGTCTTCATTCTAACCCACAAGTGGGTGTCTTCAGAATGTCCCAATTCCCCAGAATTCTTCTGCATAGCAGAATTACCAGCCATACTCTTTTCTGAACACTTATATTCCTGAACATCAGTATTTTTCCTAACAAGAATATAGATAAATCAGTCTTAATTATGCTTTTGTTAGTATAAGCATAAACATAAGCATGCTAAGTGATGACCATAATCACATCAAATTAAAAGAAACATTGTAGAGTAACCTCCACATTACTATAAGCTTTTAGCATAGAGTGGTTCTGTTTCCCTGAACTCCCATTAGGTGAGTGGAATGTGCAGAATATGGACCCAGACAGTCTGTCTACTGGATCTAGACTCTTAGTACTGTGCTAATACTGTGACGAGATCTTGGGCTTCTTCAAATTATAAAGATAATATTCTCTTCACAAGAGAAAGTATAACCCTACCTACACATCAGCATGAATCCTAATTGTCTGGGAAGAACTGGCTTTGTGAAACACTCAGAGCACTACAAAATACAAAGCGCAACGAGTTTTCCTTGAACTGTCTTCATTCATTTTATTTCTAGAAAACATTTCCTCATGAGTCTATGAAATTAAAAAAAAAATTCTCAACTCACTGTGGTAAGCATTTCAGGTGGGGAAGCTCTTTTAATCTTCACAGGATTATTATGTGAGAAAACTGGGGGCTATGGAGGTTAAGTAACTTGCCCACATTAACCCAAACAGACACTCCCTTAATTGGAATTTAAATGTGGGCAGGCTAATCCTGGACTCTATGTGACTGTTGAATTTCCCAGAATTCTCATAAGGATGACTAAGAGTGTTCATTTGTGAAATTGTTAAAGGAATAGCTTGGAAAGTGTATGGACATAATTAGTAAATCATCTATATATTCATTTTTTAAAAGATTCTTACTTTCTATGTATGAATGCCCTGCCTTGTGTATGTTTGTATGTCACATATGTGCCTAGTATCTGTGAAGGCCAAACAACAGAGTTGGATTCCAGAACTGAAATTATAGATGACTTTTCAGTGTCATGGGGATACTAGGAATTGATCATGGGTCCTGTGCAAGAGTAGCCAGTACTCTTAATTGCTGAGCCATATACACTATTTCTTCAAAGAATTTAGGTATGGAGATCATGGTGCAATATACACAGTTAAACAGTTAAATGCAAAAAGGACAATCTTGAATCTGTTAAGAATTACTTTACACCTGTGGCTCCCCAAAGCTCTAGGAATGATGGCATTTAAAGATTGCTTAATCGCTCTCTAATTGTTAGACAACTGGTATTGTTTTAACATACTTGTCAGTATGATATACTCAATAAAATACATTTTTTTCAACCACCAGAGCTTCTCATGTTTAAACAAGGGTAATTTTCTGCATAGGAAGGAAATTAGAATGGGAAAAAAGTTGAAACACATTAGCTAAGATGGAATAGAAAATTCTGCGAAAGGAAAAGGTGGGAAAATCTGCACGACTTGAGAATCCTGGAACACGCTTATATTTTTATTCTTTTACCTCAATCTTATCTGAAAAAGCAAAGCTAATTAAATTTGGTTTCAGTGTGTGAGAGTTCTGTATGTGGAAATGTAATTGTTTTTTATCATTTCATAAAATATAGCTCAGCTACAAAAACATTTAATCCTCTAAATCCAGGATATTTATCACTGGCTTAAAGTTGGGCTCCAGGCCTTCCCCACAGCTGGCCATTAATCTCGTAGATATGCCCCACACAATAGTGCATTATGGGCCTTTAAAAGAAGCATTTGTCTTGGCTGAGTGAATGCCCAAGCTTCGTTTTCAACTTCTTCAGATGTTACACCTCATTCTCAGGACATGTCCTTAATCATGTCTGGTTTGCCCTGCAGATAAGTCTTCCCTCTGCAGTTCCTTCCAGTCCTGCTTTTGCTTGTTCCTTTCCCATGTCCCCTGGTTTGCACTTTTTTCTTTCATTTTTATATTCCCTTCCATGAACATATGGCATGAAGGGTTTTCAAATTCCAGACACATGTAGAGAGTGTCAGGATAGCGATGTGTGTTGTGGAGATGGTCTAGGAAGAAGAATGCTTTAAAATGTCCCATCTACCCATTTCCCGAGTTACCTATAGCATGAAACAGACCCCCACAAATGCTTTGATGTTCCATAGGTGCTCCCATGGAGACTCCAGATTCTAAAGGTCCACTCCCACCACATGAAGCTGTAGTTTAATAAAACAGAAGTTTGAGTACTTGGGCAGATGGTATCAAGAAGTTTCCAGGAAGAGGTACTGCCATTTTAATAGAGATACTTTAATAGACTTGAAGCCTAAGGTTCAATCCTTCCCCAGACCTGCTACTCCAATATGTACTCAAGGAGTTTCTTGTGTGTGTGTGTGTGTGTGTGGGGAGAGAGAGAGAGAGAGAGAGAGAGAGAGAGAGAGAGAGAGAGAGAGAGAGAGGGAGGGAGGG